>NW_028270152.1:118052292-118372078 GCF_037043375.1 Chiloscyllium plagiosum | reverse complement strand
ATAAAGCCAGAAAGTATGGGATACAGCGAGATGTGGCTATTTGGATTCAGAATTGGCTGGCTGACAGAAGGCAGAGTGTGGTTGTGGATGAGAAGTATTTTGCCTGGAGGTCAGTGTTAAGTGGGGTCATGCAGGGCTCTGTTCTTGGACCTCTGCTCCTTGTAGTTTTTATAAATGACTTGGATCAGGAGGTTGAGGGGTGGATTAGTAAATTTGAAGATGACACAAAGGTTGGAGGTGTCATTGATAGTATATATGGCTGCTGCAGGCTGCAGCGCGACATAAACAGGATGCAGACCTGGGCTGAGAAATGGCAGATGGAGTTCAACCTGGATAAATGCGACGTGATGCATTTGGAAGGTCGAACTGGAATGCTGAATATAGGATTAAAGACTGACTTTTTGGCATTGTGGAGGAACAGAGGGATTTGGGTGTGAAAATACATAGATCCCTCAAAGTTGCCACCCAAGTGGATAGGGTTGCTAAGAAAGCATATGGTGTTTTGTCTTTTATTAACGGGGGATCGAGTTTAAGAGCCGCGAGGTTTTGTTGCATCTCTACAAGTCCCTGGTGAGACCACGCTTGGAATGTTGTGTCCAGTTCTGGACGCCCTACTAAAGGAAAGATGCAGAGGCTTTGAAGAGGGTGCAACGAAGGTTCACCAGGATGTTGCCTGGATTGGGGGGTTTGCCTTATGAAGAAAGTTTGAATAAGCTCGGACTTGTCTCTCTGGAGAGAAGGAGGAAGAGAGGAGACCTGATAGAGGTGTACAACATAATGAGAGGAATAGATAGAGTCAATTACCAGAAACGTTTCCCCGGGGCAGGATTGACTGGTACGAGAAGTCATAGTTTGAAGATATTAGGAGGAAGGTATAAAGGAAACAAAGTTTGTGAGAAGATTTGTAGCTCGGGTGCTCGGTTATCAACAAACATATCGACCTGGACCCAATCTACTGGCCACTGCAGCGGACAGCTGGAACTGACAGCTGGAAGCGGCAGAGACAAATCACTATAAATGGCAGAGGAATCGTCACAGAAGCGCTTCACAGGAGGCCCCCAAGCAATAAGGATGTCACCTAGACAGGGGGCGAAACGTCTGCAACACGAATTCCCAGCTTGGCGAACAGAACCGTATAAAGGAAACGTCGGAGGCAGATTCTTTACGCAGAGAGTTATGAATGTATGGAATGCGTTACCAGTTGTGGTGGTGGAAGCAGAGTCATTGGGGACATTTAAGCGACTACGGAACATGCACATGGATAGCAGTGAGTTGAGTTGAGGGGTACATAGGTTAAATTACTACATTTGACATTAGGATGAAATCTCGGCACAACATCGTGGGCCAAAGGGCCTGTTTTGCACTGTACTTTTCTAGGTTCTATGTTCTATTCCTGCCCATTTCCCGACAATCCTTGACTACATTGTTCCTTGTGAACCTTGCTGTCTGCGCCACAAAAATATTCCATATCTCTGCCTTTCATGGTCTGCGGGGAAGACAGTTCCAAAGACGCACAGCACTCTGAGAAAACAAAAATAAAAATCACCTGGAGTGAGAGGTTACTTTTTGTCGACTTACATGAGCATGGATATAATTACACTGGAAGCAATTCAGAGATGTTTCGCTTCATATATTCCAGGGATGAAAGCCTTATATTATGGATACTTTAACAGGTTACTCATAGAAAGAGAGATGATCTTATTCAAACGTACAAAACCTTCAGCAGAGCGGATCAGGTAGATATCCACTGGGTATTTTTGTGGTCCAAACTTGTTGCCATTGTTATAGAACCTCGACAGTGTGGAAGCAGGACATTCTGCCCATCGAATCCACACCGACCCATCAATCAGCATCCCAAACAATCTGTCATGGCCAATCCACTCCAAGCTGCACATCTTTAGATGCTGGAGGAAACTGGACCACTGGGATGAAACTCACACAGACACGGGAAGAATGTTCAAACTCCACATAGAAGGACGCCCAAGGTTGGAATTAAACTCAGCTCGTTTGGGATGTGCGGTAGCAGTGCTAACCACAGATCCACCATGCTTCTCCATTATTTCTATTAGTTACTTGTGGCTGACTAAAGGAAGCTGCCTGACTTGTTCTATCACTGAACCTGACCTATTCTGAGACCTTTATCATTAGCCATATCACCAACGTGATTACATTTAAAATTAGTTGTGAGCAGTGCAGGATTGGGACTAGAAAAGGAAATGTGATACCCTCCATAACCGGAGTGAAGTGAAATTCACAAAGTGGGATTTCATTCAAGTGTAAATTCTATTCCCCAGATGTTTGGGATGGCCAGATCTTTATATTGCATCGAGGCTGGCTTTGTTTGATTTTCCGTCGACAGGTGAATCAGGGATAATGGTGCATGGAGAGAAAAGTGCACCTGGGACCACAATGAGATGATCCACGACCTTATTTGTTGGTGGAGTAGTGTCAAAAGACCGAATGGCCCCCTCTTGTCCCTTAGCACTGTCTTCTGAAGTTCCATTCAACCCTCGAACCTGCTACACAGGAGCAGATCGAGGCCACTCCGATGGTTAGGTGTAGTTTTGGAAATATACTTGGAAAATCCAGACTGGGCAGGAAGTAAGTCCCCATCCCCCAATTCCTCTTTCCAGGCTTCCCCTCCCTGTAACTTCTGCCCCAGATATGCGTCATGTTACAGACCCAGAGTCGCTGCAAATACCTCACCCTTACCTCACCCAGAGTTAACTCAAACAAATCCTCTGCTCTCCTTGAATGCAACATTGCACAACACGACTTCCAGGAAAATAACCAGTTATTTTCCAAAAGCATAGTGTAAGAACGTAAGAAATGGGAACAGGAGTAGGCCATTCGGGCCCTCGAGCCTCCTGTCATTCAATAAGAGCATGGCTGATCTACTCCACGGCTCAAATCCACTTTCCTGCTAATCCCTTGTATCCCTCTACTCGCTGATATGTCAAAACCCAATCCATTCCGTCTGTAAATACATTCAGTGTGCCAGCCTCCACAACTCTCTGCGTTAGCAAATTCTGGATATTCACTACCTTCTGAGAGAAGGCAGTTAATTACATCCCAGTTTGAAATAAACATCCCTTATTCTGTATCTATGCCCCCGAGTTCGAGACTCTGCCCAGGTGTGGAACCACATTCTCAACATCTACCTTGTTAAGCTCCCTATGTATCTTGTACGTTTCAGTAATATCACCCTCATTCATTTCAACCACAATGAATAAACGCCTCACCATTTTTGATGTACTCAATAATTGAACCCTTTCATCCCAGGAACCTGCCCAATGAACTAAACTAGTTACTTGCTGAAGAAGCATGCTGACTTTATGGTTCATACACAGGAACACTCCAATCCCTTTAGTTTGGGTGTCCTCTTCATTAAATAACAGCCTGTCTTTTGGTTCTCAGTGTCATTCCCAAACTCGGATGTATATTGCACTCAGCTCTCTCCATCAGGCTATCAGAATAGATTGTCAATAACTGAAGCCGTTGGACTGATAATTGTGGCAATCTAGTGGACACATCTTTGACATAAAGATCGATTAATCCTGACTCTCTGACTTCTATGTGTTAACCAACCTTCATCCTATGCTAATATAGTATCCAATATACTATGAGATTCTGTCTTGTGTACGAACCTTCATTTTGTGATACCTCGTGGAAAATCTCTGGAAACCCTCATGTCTACAAGTCCCCATTTCATCGCGTCCGATTGTTACATTGTCAGGGATCTCCAGAAAAACTTTGCATAATTTTACAGACAAAATATAGTTTCCCTTTCACAGAACAATGCTGACTCTGTATGAAGCTTTTCTAAATGCCCTGTAATTCCTTCTGTACGAATAGACTCGCAGATTCCCAGCAATAATGGTTAGGCTAAGTGGTTCCAGCTTTCTGTCTCGTTCCTTTCTTGAAGACAGGCGTCACATTGTAGGGTCTCCAGTTTCACTGGAACACCCCTGTAATCCAGACAGTTGTGGAATATTTCGCACGGTGTCACCAGTCACTCTGTAAGCGCTGCCTTTAAAATCAGCTATGAATTACTGTTGACCTGGCTACCCTTAGCCTTATCTGTCTGTTAAAAACCTTCTTCCCTTTGTTAGAGACAGTTCAATAACCTCCCTCCTAGTATCATTTTGTTTATATCATTGCTTTTATTTGCAGCACCTACCCTTGTGAGGAATGATGTAAAATACTGGTGTAAATTACCTGCCTGTTCCCCGTATCCAGTTCCCAATCCACACCCTCCAAATGTCCTCAATATACATTCCACACTTTCTTTCTCCCAAAGGTCACACACTCATCTTGGACATTTTGTTTCATATATACAGAAAAGCTCGGATTCCTTGCTTTTATATTTCTTGCCAATTTACTACATCATGTATTTTCTCCCCTTTTCCTATAATGTGAGAGAATGTGTTCTCTAATTGGAGAGGGGGACCTGGAATCAGGAAGGAGTGATGAGAAGGGAAGAGGGTTGAGCAGCAAAGGCCGGCGTTTCTGGGGGTAATTCTGGAAGCACAGCTGAAATTCATGCCGAGCATCTGTTTATTGTCCCTGAAATAAACTTCCGAAATCAGGCCCTACACTAATGCTCATCAATTTGCGATTGAATAGTATCCTTCACAGCTTTTAGTTCATCTTCTTATCGAGTCCTTCTTTTTGAACACTCACTGACCTTCCTCTCGGTCAACTTCCAAATCCCATTTCAGACCAGATGTGAGACAGAAATCTTCAATTTAAATGTCTGGTTCGTTACAATCACTCAGAAGGAACTTCTGCATGTGGATGAACACATGATCAGAGGAGGCTGACTCCATTCTCCCAGTTTCTCCATCTCTGTTGTTTCTGGTTGATGATACCTCATTCCACTGATCTGCTGCTGACGTGACCGCCTTTTCCCTCAAATCAGAAATCCCCTAACTCTAGTGGACCGGGCCTTCAGCTGTCACTGTCCCATCTCCCGTGCTTCTCCCAGCCCCTTCTTCCCAGAGCAGTGATGGACCTCCCTGTGTCCACACTTCCCACTGCAATAGAATCCACATTCACGTAATCAATTTCCGCCAGTTTCACCACCTCCAACAGGACAGCACCATCAAACATCTTCCCCTCCCCTCCCCTTCCCCATCTTCCCCTCCCCTCCACTGTCAGCATTTCACACGGGAACCCTCCATCACCCCGAATATTTCCACACTCCCCCATGGCACCTTCCCATGCAAATGAAAAGCTGAAAAACTTGCCAATTCAGCTCTTCTCTCCTCACTGTCCAAGGCCCCAATCACACCTCTCAGGTGAAGCAGCATTTCACTTGTACTCTTTCAAATCGGTCTCCCGTCATTGCTGCTCACAATGCAGTCTTCTTTACACTAAGGGGAACCGATCAGAGACTGCACTGAGGAACACTTGCACTCTGTCTGTTGGAATAACTCCAACTCTCTAGTTGTTTCCCATTTCAAGAACCTTCCTTGATCTCATACTAACATTTCAGTCCTGGGCTACTGCAATTTTCAAATGAAGCACAACCCAAGCTTGACTCACACCCCACTTTACACTTTTGTACGTTACAGCCTGTAGGAGTTAATACATAATTTCATAACTTCACAGCCTGACCCCATTATGGCTGTTTTCCATTTTTCATGCATTCTCCCTCCTGGTCTTCCCATGACCTTGCTGGTTGTGTCTTCCTTATCTAGCACTTAATAGAGAAAACAGCTTTGATCCATCACATCTTAATTTAAAGCCGTTTCACATCATCCTCTCGTTCACCACTTTTAAATGCCTATTTATCTTCTACCACATCCTCTTTTCACCCGTCACACACACCCCACCTCTGTCAAGTATTAAAAAGCCAATTTTAAAATTCTTTTCAGTTCTGAAGAAGTGTTACACTGAACTTGAAACGCTAACTCCGTTTCTCTGGCTCTATCGATGCGGTCCCACCTGTTGACTTTCTCCCGAATTGAATAGGCACAGTACAAATTTTCAATTAAACAAATAACTATGGACACTGGAAACAAAGATACAAATATTGCTGGAGAAACTGCGGGAGCTTTGTAGAAGGGTCACTGTTCATGAAAAATCAACTCTACTTTCACTCCAGAAAATGCTGCCACACCTGCTAAGCTTCTTCAGCAATTTCTGCTTTTGATCAAGTTCCACAGAGGTGTGTCAAATATTCTTAAAAGCCCTGTCCCACATGGTGCACCATATACCCGGAATTAAACGATCACACCACGTGCCCAAATCCATTGGCTCTGAAACTATATAAGGCTGGCATCACTGACACGACAGCACTCTTCATCATGGTCAGGGACAAAACCAGAGGGATACACACTCACATCAAACACAGATGATGGTATTATGGGAATGGAAAAGATTCAATGAATATGTTAAAGTGCTTGGGTAATGTAACAAATTGGAGGTGTGACACTAGGGAGAGACCCTAAAGAATGATAATATGAAAATGGAAGCCTTACCAAATCAGAAAACAGGTTAGGTCACTGAGTACAAGGCTGATGAATGAATGAGAATTGATGTGAACTGGAGGACAGTCAGTAGAATTGAATTACAGATATTACAGCTCAAATTGGGCATTCATGCGGTGCTCTCCATCTCAGCAGCAGCAGCAGCAGAATTGTATTCAAACATAATCTGTAACTTTTTCACTGGGATAATCCCTCAGTCTGCCATAACCATCAAGCCGATCTATGGTTCAGTGACGAGTGTGGGTGAACATGCCAGAGTCAGAACCATGTGTACCTAAACCTGATGACAACCCATTGAAACTACCGTACTTGACTGGTTACATTCTAAACAGCAGAACTAACATCTAATGTAGAGGGTGCAATGATCCCGATACAAGCAGATCGGATCTAAGCTCTGCCGTCCTGCATCATCCAGACATAAGTGTTGATGGACTATTAAAAAACTCACTGGAGGACACAACTTCATAAATATCCCCATAGCACAGAACAGAACTGCCCTGTACATCAGTGCAAAAGACAAGGATGCAGTATCTGCACTATCCTCAGCCAGACATGTTGAGTGGGTGATCCACCTCACACTCGCAATGACGCCCACAGAATCACAGATGCCAGTCTTCAACCAATGCTATTCGCTGCACGTGACATGAAGAAACAACTGAACACAGTAGATACGACAAAGGCAATCGGCCCTGACACCATTCCTGCAATGGGACTGATGACTTGTGCTGCACAACAAGCAGTGTCCCTGGGGAAGCAGTTGCATTCCAGCTCCAACTCTGACATCTCGCTAGCAATGTGGAAAATTACTCAGCTATGCCCAGTCCCCTAAGATGAGAATAATTACAATCTGACCAATTAGCACCCCCTCAGTACCATCACGATAACCACATTGGTGGAAATTCTTTTTGACAGAGCTGTCAAGTTGCACCGAAATAATCAGGCCAATGGAAATGTCACTGGATTATTAACGCAGACCAGGCTAATGCTCTGTCAACTAGTGGAAGTTAAAAACAATTAATAAAATATCGAGATCTAACATCTGGTGTGAGTAACAGTGACCTTGAAGCCAGTATCGATTGTAAACACCAAATTCCTTCCCCAATGTACTTCCAGGAAGTGAGTCATGTGTGCTTTCCTGGTATGGCCGAAAACTGACTCCAGACACACAGACATGTGATAAACTCTTCAATAGTCTCTGAAACTGTCGAGAAAGACACTCAATTGTATCAAACCGCTCCGAGATATTAAAAGATAACCCGGACAGAACAGCCGGCACCAGACTCTGGATTGGAAAAGGGAATGGAAACACAGTCCTGTTGATCCTGCAGAGGCCTCCTTCCTAACATCTGAGAGCTTGTGACAACATTTACAGAGCTTTCCCACAGACTGTGCACAGAAACAGCAGGAATGGAGGAGGTCACACAACACATCGAGCATTCCCCATTCTAGCTCATGGAGAAAATCTCCCCAATGCAGTTTTCCCCACAGTGTGTTCATACTCCTTGGTATGTTCAAACATCCGAACATATAAAATAGGAACTGCAGTATCGCTTTGGTCCATCAATTTTGCTCCTCCATTCAATATACAGATAGTTCTCCAATAATGCGTGTTTATTAAACATGATTTGGCTGCAACACAATTTGTGAATGGCGCCCCTTTCTTTATATAGAGAGCTCCTGTTCACTGTGATGTGATTCCTGGCTGGGCACCCGCTGATCAGAAAATCCCAGCCTCAGGATCCTCTGTCTGCAAAATGCACCCTCAGTGTGTTCAGCTAAAATAGGAATGTAATCCACTCTGCAAGCCTTGAAACAGAGCCTCAAACTGGGAATTGTAGTCTATACTTAGAAGGAACTTTATTTCAAACCAGGGGAGAATCTTGGGGAGAACTGGAATGCCGTGTCAGCATCACGTGGTCAGTCGTGTCACGTGCTTTCTTGTGAAGAGCTTGGTGAAAGTTAGAGAGTGCTGTAGTCAATGACTGTTGTGTTAAAGTGCTACATTTACAACACTATGTCATTAAAATATAAGAGTTCAAGATTTAAATGGACTGTGCTATCATATGTGACAAGCTATTTTTTATTGACTTTTACTGATATCATTGGGGTTCGCCCTTGCCCTCTTTTTCCCACAGGCCCCATTATTTATATTGCACCATTTTCTAAAAGACGGTGTTCCACAAGAACACAGCCTCCCTGTTAACAGAGAACTATTTAGAATAATCGCTGATCCTGCAATTCCACATCATATTCCTGCGCTGTTCCCATTCCTTTAGTATCTTGAAATCCTTATTTATATTCAGTGCCATGTCTTCCACAGTCTTGTGTTGTCAAGAATTCTTGAGGTTCGCCAGTCTTTGAGTACAGGGATTTATTCTCATCTTAATGCGCAGTGGCCTGTCTGTATCTAATACTATGGCCCCTTGATTTAGACATCCCTGCTTCCATACTGTCTCGCCCTATCGGAATTTTATATACTTCGCTCAGATCTCGACTCATTTTCCTAAACCTCATGAAACACAGGCCCAGTCACCCCAAACTCTGGTTCCACAGCAAGCCTGTCATTCCAGAGATCATCTGGTCGTTCTTCGTTGCTCTCCCTCAATGTCAGGTTTGTCGTTTATTAGATAAGGATACCAAAATTACATACAATACTGCACAATGTTCGAGATGGGGTCTCACTAACGCCCTGTACAGCTGCAGTAAGACATGCTTTCTCCTTTACTCATCCCCTTGAAATGAAGGTTAACACACCATTTATCTTGCTAACTGCTTTCTGTGATCTCAACCAAACAATCACAGAAGCATAGACTCCGCACTGTCAGAAGAGGAGCACCAACTACATTCGTCCTACTTTTTTACATGAAATTCGTAGCGTAACTGTTATGATACTTCAAGATCTGGCTCAATTACATTTTAATGGTTGTGAGGTTACCCATCAGAATTCCCCTCTCAAGAAGTTTATTCCTGACCCCAACACACTCTGGGTGTAAAACAATCTTTGAATCCTCCCCGGACCTCAAACTCTTCACTTTAAAAGTGTGCTCCCCTGTTATCGACCCTCTGCTAAAAGGAATAGTTGATGTCGATCCACCCTGTCCATTCCCCACGTAATCTTATCCTACTGAATCATATTCCCCTCAGCCTTATCTGCAGAAAACTAAACAAGCCGAGTTTATTCAGCCTCTCTCCATAGCTGATATTCTCCATCCCAGGGAAGATCCTGGTGAATCTCCTCTGCACCACCCACAGTGCAATCTCATCCTTCCTGTAATGTGGCTCCCAAAACTGCACACAGTATTCCATATTAGCCTAATCAAAGTCCTGTATAACTTTTACAATCTGTGTCTCGATGAATAATGTCTATGCCGACAGTCGCCTCTGATTTCTTCAATAACCTATTATCCTGTCCAGTCCCATTCAGGGATGTGTGGAGAAGCACCCTCTGAGCTTCCTAGTGTGCTGCCATTCATTCAGTATTCCCCTGCCTGGTTCCTTCTTCCAAAGTGCATCACCTCATATTTATCAGGATTACATTCCATCTGCCATTGATCTGCCCATCTGACCATTCCATCCACACCTTCCTCTAACATAAATACTTCCTCTTCACTGCCAACCACGCAGCCAATCGTATGTCAAACACACATTTACTTTTCACTCTCCCCACCACCCCATCCATATTCATGTCTATATCATTTATAAATACCACAAGTAATAAGGGACACAGCACTGATCCCAGTAGTACACCAGGGAACACTGGTCTACGGACACACAAACAGCCTTCTCCCACCACCCTCTGTCTCCTGCCACGAAGACAATATGAATGTCACTTACCAAGTTACTCTTGAAATCATGAGATTGTACTTTCTTTATCAGTTCTCCTGTGGACTTTGTCAAAGGCCTGGCTGCGAAACCATATAAATGTCCTCTTCGAAATAAATCAATAAAACCTCTTCAGAATGACTTCCCTCTGATGACTGCATACTGACTATCCCTGATCAAACATTGCCTTTCTAAGAAGGACTTATGCCCGAAACGTCAATTCTCCTGATCCTTGGATGCTGCCTGACCTGCTGCGCATTTCCAGCAACAAATTTTCAGCTCTTTCTAAATTAAGATCAATTTTCTTCTTCCGTATTTTAAAAAATAGTTTCCGTGACCTGATCTGATACTCACTGATCTAGAGTTGCTTTGTCTAGCTCCACCAGCCTTCCTGTAAAGTATTCCCACCCACCCTCCCCCCAGTCCTCTAGCCCTTCTCCTTTGACCAGAATCTACTGAAACATTTGAATCAGAGCCTCTCATCCCTTGTCTCCCACTTCAGCCTGTGTTACAACTCATCCAGACCTCGGGACCTCTCGAATTTTATACCTTCCAAAACCATCAATCCCTGCTCGCGTCTTATATCAACCAGCTCAAGAGCTTCCCAGTCCAGTCTTCTTGAAACAATTACTTGCCTCCTCCTTCTTCCAAGTAAAACGGATGAGAAGCTCTCATGTCACAATCTACCAATGTTCTCCAGCTTCACACAAGATTGCCCCCTTGTTTGAGTCACCATTCCCTTTTGCTTTTTACACCTGGGAGGGACATATGCATATTGTACACCGTACATGTTTCTATAAGTCACAGACATTGCCTGTCTTTCTGGACTGGGTTGGACAAGGTCAAAGATCACACGACACCCTGTTACAGTCCAAAGATTTATTGTAAAACACAAGCCACCGGAGCGCTGCACCTTCATAAGGTGTTAGTGTGAGAGGAAGATTTTAGACAGCATTTAGAAGGAAAAGATCAAAAGGTTGTACAGCTCATGCACATGAATTGAACACATGCAAGATGGATCCTAAATTTTTAATCAGTTAGAATGGAGGTGTAGGTTTTGATTGATTAATATGCAAATCGCAGAATTTCTTTCAAGAGAGACCTTCAGGTATCATCAATGTAAAGGAGGTGAGCCCTGTGGTCAGAAATGTATTTTAGGAGTGAGGCATTGTTTGGAGTCTGTCTGTGTTTTCACCTGGAGTCAGACTGAGTTTATTTCCAAAGTAGTAAATTATAAAATGCATATTGACTGACTGTCTACAAATTGCACGTTTGTTGAACAAAATAGAATGTATCTGCAAACACAATGTGCATGTACAAATTCAGTCCACAGATTTGCATATGTGTGTGCATGTGGAAGATGGCGGGTGTCTGTGTCAAGGGGAGAGAGAAATAGTCAGTGTGTATGTGAGGGAGAGTGTACGCGTGAGTGTGGGAGGGAGAGAGAGGGTGTGTATATGCGTGCGTGTGACATGCAGAGTGCGCATGTGAGAGAGGGGAGTTTGAGTGTGTGTGTGGAGCAGATAGGGAGAGTGTGCATCAGTGTGTGTAAAGGGGAGAGAGAGTGAGAGTGAGAGTGTGTGCTGTGTAGGCTAAGACACAGGAAGCGCCTGCTATTTAAAGGTGCGTAAAATGCCACGGTTCTAAGTTCAATGTTTATTAGATTAGATTAGATGACTTACAGTATGGAAACAGGCCCTTCGTCCCAACAAGTCCACACCAACCCGTCGAAGCGCAACGCACCCATACCCCGACATTTACCACATGGGCAATTTAGCATGGCCAATTCACTTTACCTGCACATCTTTGGACTGTGGGAGGAAACCGGAGTACACGGAGAAAACGCACGCAGACACAGGGAGAACGTGCAAACTCCACACAGTCAGTCGCATAAGGCGGGAATTGAACCCGGGTCTCAGGCGCTGTGAGGCAACAGTGCTAACCACTGTGCCACCGTGCGGCCCATATGACTGATCCCTTTCCCCAGACACACCAATCCGTGCTTCCCCTCCCTGCAGTATCTACTCCATTCATTGTTCATATTACAGACACAGATGCTGCAACTGCAGTCCCCTTGCTCCGCCCAGAGTTGGGCTACAAACCCCTCAGGTCTCCCTGAATGTCTGAGGCAGCTCACAGCACAATCTCCAGCAAACCATCCCCGGCACTTCCACTAACTTTTCAATAACAGGAGTCAGTCAGAAGCCCCTCAGCTACAAGTTCTAGAGCTGGCCCTTCACAATGATATTCGAGGGGCTTCCTCGTATTAATGACCGCACCTTTAGCTGAGAGGGACAAACACAGGCGTTCAGTGGACAGGCGCAGACCAAGTTTCAAAGACGTGTCTCAAAGTTGCTGAAACCCTCTGGTCCAACATGAAACACCACATGGGACACACCAGGAAGTAAACAATAGCCTGACACACACCATTTAATCGTTTCTGTGATTCACAATGCCAGCACTCGATATATTCGCCAGGCAAAAACCAAGGCCAGGGAGATTCACATGCAAGATAGAAACAGGCAATTCATTAACTGTGAACATGATTTGGAAACATGGAGAGGAAAGACAAGACAGAGCAATGTATCTAACTGGAGGAGTTAGTCCTTGGTGCTTTCAATCACAAGAATGAGAACATGAATAAATCATTGCTGGATGAGTCGAAAACGTCTGTGATATCTAATGTTGAATCTCCAGACCAGAATCTCCAGAAACAACCCAGACACGATAACCTGGGGCAAGGGAACAACCCAGCGTGCAGAACTGTGCAGACTATGCCAATGTATTGCTCAGTAGGCTGGACTATCTGCCGAGCATGGGAAGTATTGCAAACCTTTGTTAGTATATTGCTGCTCCACTTGCACTGGATGTCTGCCGAGCATGGGAAGATTTTCAGCCCATACTGCAAGTGACAGTAAGTGGGACACCCACAAATTAATGTCCCTGCATCTCCATGCTGCAGCTCAAGGCAAGGGGTGTTATGTACGCATGCGTGTTGGGGTCTGGGGTTGAGGTAGACGTGAAAATCATTGTCTGAGAGAGAATACACATGGAAAAACTCAGTTTCAATATGAACAACTGGTAGACATTGGAATCATGGGTAGTGAGAGACGGAGGAACGTTCATGAACAGATATGTGAAAATGCTTGAGAATATTAAAGTAACTGCATTGCAGGACCCGATAACAATATAGATCAGAGTGCACAGGAATGACAGGTTGTACGGGATTTTGGTGTGAGTTCATATCCAAGCCATGGAGTATTTACTCCGATTTGCTTCTGAAGGTTGAAAGCTGGGAGGGTCAGCATCAGAACATTGGCTTCATTAAGACTGTATTTCATTGCTCAACCTTCTAAGAGCAGATGGGATGAACCAATGAAGTACATTCTGAAGGTGTTAGTAGTTGAAAATAGGAATGGTCAGGGTCTGGTGTCAGAGATCAGGTCATGGCCAAAAGAAACATTATAGTTGACACTCGTCTACTTCACACTTCGTTATTGGCCAGGGATGAGATGGAGCCGGAGAAAGGAAATTGAGTTTATAACCAGAACAGAAGATGGCGACCTCCCTGCTCTAAAAACTTATGTAAAAACGTTAGTAGTATCATGAATCAAGGTTCACAGCTGAAAATAAGTAAGTCAACACAGAAGTCTATGAGGGACACCGCGAGAAGCAAAGAGGGAGTGAGTGAAGAAACAAGCTCCCTGATGCAGTTAGAATATCTGCATTGAGAGTCTCAGCAGGAATAATAGCAGCAATAAGCATAGTAGAGTCTTGAAAAGAACAGTGTTACATTCAAACCCGATTTATATATTTAATGATTGAACGAGACTTACCAGGGGCACCAATGATAGCCAGGATTGGATAATAAAAAAAATCAATAATGAGAAGTACCCGTTTGATCTTATCTGGTAATGATAATTGATCGTAATATGTAGAAAGATACCAAATATGCCAGGATAAACTCCTGTCCATTATTTGAACTTGCCAATCCATTGTTCTCAGATTCTGATCCATTGTTGGAACATTTTGTCTAATGCTCCCAGATCCTGATCTTTCTTCCCCCATTCTGGAGCTGCTGATCCCTGTTAGTGCTGTCGATGATGCTTCCACTCATACTATGGGATAACACATTGAACGGAGCCCATTTATCAATACAAGCTGGAAACCCTCCACTGGGATAATTACAATCCGTGGAGACTGACATTAATCACAGTCACTGAACAAACAGGCTCAGTTAACCGCTTCCTTACACCACTTTTCCTATCACAATAAAAGGGAATATTTACTCAGTCTGGCGGAACCGATGAGAGTTTCTGAGGGATAGACCATGAATCTTCGAGTCTTTTTACTCTTTCCTCCTTGTATGTGTAAGTATTGCCAGAACACTGCAGGGTTATATATGTTCCACCCTGTTTATAAAAGGATACAGGAATAAAATAACAAACCAGCTGCATAAGATGATGGGTGGGCAGGTTCCCAGAGAACTTAATCTCGGATACAATATTTATTGCCCATTGACTTTGTGTAGTGCTGCAACTGGTTTAATGTGCACCTTCGTTTTCTTTTCCATGAATATGAGACATCATTCAGAGCATCGAGACTGCTGCTCAAGAATGGGAAGAAGCAATTCTGTCCCCACTGTGTCTGTTAGAGAGATAGGAAGAAACCATTGAGCCTCTCGGACCTGTTAGAGTGAGATAGGATTCCACAGCTCATGGCAGGAAAGTGGGAGGCATTGACAAATGAAATTAGAGAGTCTAGCGACAGTATGTTCCTATTCATGAGCAGGGTAAAACTGGTAGGTGTCGAGAATGCTAGATGGCTAGCGAAATTGAGGCGATGGTCAAGGAAGAGAAGGAAGCATACGATAGGTGTAGACAGCAGGGATCGAGTAAATCCTTCGAGGAGTACAAGAACAGAAAGATTATACACAAGATGGAAATCAAAAGGGCAACATGGGGACATGTGATATCTTCAGCAAATAGATTCTGCAAAGAGATTCTGCAAGTACGTGAAGGTCAAATGAGTAACTCGGGAGAGAGCAGGTCTGTTTAAAGGTCAGCAAGGCCACCTATTTGTGGAACCATAGGAGGTGGGTGAGTTAATAAATGAATAATTCAGTATTTACCCTAAAGAAGAATATGGAAGTTAGAGAACTTGGGGAATAAACAGTGACATCTTGAAACGTGTCCATATTACAGAAGTGGAAGGGCTGTAATTCTTAAAATGTGTAAAAGGTAGATAAATCCCTGCGACCTGATCATTGTCGGTGGAAGAGCAAGGACTGATTAGAGATATTCGACATGGCTTTATGCATGGGAAATCGTGCCTCATTAACATGAACAAGTCTTTTGAAGATGTGATAACGAAGATTGATGAAGATACAGCAGTGGAGGTTGGCTACATGGACTTCAGTAAGGCATTCGACAAACTGGTTAGCAAAGTTACATCACAGAATCCAGGGAGAGCTGAGGGCAATTGGCTCTAAGGTAGGAGACAGAGATGGTGGTGAAAGGTTGTTTTTTGGTCTGGAGGCCTGTGCCCCGCAGTGTGCACAAGGATCCAATGGACTTTGCCATTCACAGAAATGATTTGTAGGTGAGTTTAGTAGGAATGGTAAGTGAGTTTGAAGACAAACACCAAAATACTGATAAAGGCCAATCATGCCCTCATTGTAGAGGGGGCAGAGACATTTCTCCACATGGGAATGTTCCACTCTGAGAGGTGTAGTGGTCACTGAAGATGGTTAAGTCAGAGTACAACGGGATCCTGATCAGATGGGCGAAAGGGCTGAGGAGTGGCAGACGGAGTTTATTTTAGACAAACAGAAGGTGCTGCATTCAGTAAGTCAAATCAAGACAGCACTTATAGGTAGGAACCTGGGAAGGGTTGACAAACACATATGTTAATAGAAATTATTGAAGTCATACAATGTGGAAACAGGCTCTTCAGTCCATCATGTCCAAACTGACCCTCCAAATAGTATACCACCAGACACACCCATACATTACCCCAGTTACTCTACATTTCCCACAGTTAATTCACTTAACCTACACATCCCTGGATACTGCAGAGCAATTTAGCAAGGCCACTGCACAGAAACTGCGCATTATTGGGCAGTGGGAGGAAAGCCAAGCTCCAGGAGGAAACCCACGCTGACACAGGGACAATCTACAAATCGCACACTGTCACCAAAGGGTGGGATTGAACCCGAGTCTTTGGCGCTGTGAGCCAGCAGTGCTGACCACTGACCTGCCATGCCCTCTCAGTGATCTGCTCAGAGCTACTGCATCCTCTCACTTTCTCTGGAACATTCACATCTGTTCATGTGTTGCTGAATTCCAGTGGCGACCTCCAATATGCCCTACTTTACCCTCAGCCGAGGATTCACCCCCTCCCAAACTCTGATGGTCAGGGCGTTCCGCTTTAACTGACACATCTCCTGCACTTCAGCCCTCACCTCTTCCCCTCTTTCCCAGATCAATTCATCCATTAATACTGCCGTATGCACAATACTTGCCAAGCTAAAATAAAACAAAGAGCTGCGGATGCAGGAGACCTGAAACAAAAACTGTTCTGATGACGAGTCCCCAGATTTTACGTGCTAACTCTGCTTTCTTCTTACGGATGCTACGAGACTCGCTGAGTTCTGCCAGAAATTTCTTGCATAACTAATTCCCTGTTTATATCGTGTGTAAAATTTTCCCAAAGTTTTGCCTTTGATTTGTTTCACCTTGCTGTTTCTAATCTCCACCCAAACTGTTCCGGAGCATTCTGAGCACCATGGGCTGTGGTGTGATAAATGGTACATTCAGTGAGATGTTCCCTGAGGCCTTTCTTGAAGTTAATACAATCTCGCTGCCTCTTGTTTGTCATTCTCAATGGGAATGATGAGATTCTTCCTGGGTCTCCCCTCGCGCTGATGGAGTGGAGAAAGACATTGATCTCCCGTCAATGCGGTCCATTCGGCCCGTTGGCTAAGTCTGCTCTAACCTGGAGGGGGCAACCTTAGAGCAGGCAGGCATGATCTGGTGTCATGGCCACCACTCCTGGTCCTGAGGGAAGTGGAAGTCCTGCCTGTGACTCTCCTCACCCAGGAGGAGCTCCATGTCCCTGCCCACAATATGGGTTTGAGGAGGGCAGTAATGTCCCCCTGCCAGCTACGTATAGGCTCAATATCAGGAGGTGTGCAGGATAGCTCCATACGGACTGTGCTTGTTCCAGTGCACTGTGGGCTTTCAAAGATGGCACTTGTTCCCGGGATGCTATTTACTTACTAGATGTCTGGCAACCTGGGAGGTGGTGTGGGAATGGTGTGCTGTAAATGTGGAGGGAAATCCAACTTATCTCTAACTGTGTGGGCTAGAACACCAATTAATGTGGGGAGTTTGGTAAAATACACTCAGCCACACACTGGGAATTGCTCCCCAAACTCAACTCAAATAGCACTTTAAATAAAAACAAGATGAATTATTAAAATTAATCCATAAGAACACAAGGACGAGGAGCAGGAGTACGCTATCTGACCCCACCATTTAATAAGATCAGTGTGGATCTTTTCATAGACTCAGCGCCACTTACTCGCCCTCTCACCATTACCCATAATACATTTACTGTTCCAAAATCTACTTTTGCCTTTAAAATATTCAGCGAAGTAGACTCAACGACTTCACTCAGCAGGGAATTCCAAGTTTCAGGTGGAGATGTTCTTCTCAATTCAGTCCTAAATCTGCTCCCCCTCATTTTGAGGCTATTCCCCTTAGTTCTAGTTTGATCCAACAATGGAAACAACCTCCCTGCTTCTATCTTATCTATTCCCTTCATAATTCTATGTTTTCATAAGCCCCCCACTCATTCTTCTAAATTCCAATGAGTATAGTCCCAGTCTACTTAATCTCTCCTCATTATTCAATGCTCTCAAATCTAAAATCAACATAGTGAAACTCTGCTGCACCCAAGACGTTGCCAGCATGTTATTTCTCAAGTAATTAGGCCCATATCTGTAGAACGACACCAGGTGTGGCCTCACCAGCACAATATCAAGCTACAACATAACCTCATGTTTATGAAGTGCATCCCTTAAGCAATGAAGGATAATATTCATTTTGCCTTCTTAATTATCTGCAAATCAACGTTTTGTGATCTCTGCACAATAATACTGAGCTCCCTCTGCACAACAGAATGATGCAACGTTTTCACCATTTAAAAATAGCCCTTTTTACACTTAATCCTCCAAAGATGGATAACACAAGTGTACTCCCATTGCCAGACCTTTGCCTACGCACTGAGAGTAAATCACTTGGCATGATCTGGCCTGATTTGCCTTTCCAAAATCCAACAGTTCACAGTTATCTACAGCAGCCATTCCTCGCTCCGTTGGCCCATCTGATTAAGATCCTGTTGTAATCTGAACTGACGTTCTTCACTGTCCACTACATCTCCAATGTTGGTGTCTCCTGTAAACCTACTGACCATACGTCATATATACACATCCAAGTCATTTACATAAGGACTCAAAATCTATCCTTGCAGTACACTGCTGCTCACAGACCACCAGTCCACAGAGCAAACGTCCATCATCCCCCTCTGTCTCATACCTGCAAGCCAATTTTGTGCCAAATGGCTATTTCTCCTGAGATTCCATGTTATCTAACCTTGCTAATCAGTCTGCTTTGTGGAACCTTGTTCAATATCTATATAGAAAACATCCACAGTCTGCCTTCATCAATCTTCTTTGTCACTTCAGGAAAACTCAAACAAGTTAGTGAGACACGATGGTGCACGCACAAAGCCACGTTGACTCTCCCTAATCATTCCTTGTCTTTCCAAATATATGTATATCCCGTCCCTCAAAATCCCTTCCAACAACTTGTCTGCCACTGACTTCAGGCTCACTTTTCTCTTGTTCCATGGCCTCTCCTTACCACCTTTTTAAAAATAATTGCACCTCACTTGTCGCTATCAATGATACAAATATCTTAGAGAGGAGCCCAACAACCACTTCCATTGCTTTCCAGAAATTTCTTGGATACACCTGATCAGGTACCAGGGCTTTATTCACTTTGATGCGACCTAAGACATTTAGTATCACATCCTCTGTAACATGGACACTTTTTAAGTTATCACTGTTTATTTCTCCAATCTCTCACGCTTCCATACCCATCCCCATTTAAAAATTGCCGTGAAATACTCGTCCATCTTTCCCTACCACGTGGTGATATAGACAGGAGTCCTAGTCGCTGGTCTAGTTAATATTTTGTCTGTGATATATTTGTTTGATCTCTATGGATTCTACGTAAACAATTTCCTGAAGCTCTTTCACGTCCCTTTTTGCTCTCCCGATTTCCCTCGAGTGTACCACTTTAAAAATGTGATCCTTTACTCCCCTCTGCCATATCTGCTCCCAGGAGGAACAATTCAACTCCAGGCCATCCCAAAAAGGCCTCCTACTACATGGATCGCAATTTCCCTCCTATCTTATCAACAATGCCCTGCATCGCACACCCTCCACTTCCCGCACCTCCGCCTTTATCCCCTCCCTTGAACCACAATAAGAATATAACACCACAGTCTTCATCCTCCACTCCACTAATCTCCAGAGACAGTGCATTAACGTCTGTTATTTCTGCTACCTAATGTCAGACCCCACCACCAGAGACATATTTCCCTCCTCAGCCCTATCTGCATTCCGCAGAGACCATTCCCTCTGCGACTCCCTTTTTAGGTCCACACCCTCCCACCAACATACCCTCCACACCATTGACCCTCCCTGGCTGCCACGGGAGATGTAAAACGTGCGGCTACAACTCCCTCTGACCACACTTTGAGATGCCAAAAGGATCTTTTTCAGATCAGGCAGAAATTTTCCTGCACATCCCAACTCCTCATCTACTGCACGTCGATAATATGGTAAATTTAACATAGTTAATCCAACTAACCTACACATCTTTGGACTGTGGGAGCTAACTAGGACACCCGGGAAATCCCTCACAGACACGGAGAGAATGTGTAAACTCCACACAGACAGTCACCTGAGGCTGAGATGACATCCAGGTCGCTGGTGCTGAGGCAGCAGTGCTAACCACTGGGTCACAATACGGTGGGATTTTTGGTGCTTATGTGCTGCCCCACTGACACCGAAGTCACTCACCCTGCCTCATTTCCCAACAGAAGAGGTGGAGATTGCCTAGTGATATTATTTGTAGACAGTTAATCCAGAGACCCAGATAACATTCTGGGGACCTGGGTTTGAATCCCACCAAAGGCAGACGGGGGAACTTGAATTCAACAATAAAACTGGAATTAAGAATGAAGTGACCACAATGAATCCATTGTCATTTTTTGGAAAAACCCATTTGGTTCACTCATGTCCTTTAGGGAAGTAATCTGCCATCCTTACCTGGTCTGGCCTACATGTGACTCCAGACCTATAGCAAAGTGATTGATCTTAATTGTCCTCTGGTTAAACGCAGCAATAAATGCTGGCCTAGCCAGTGACACCCTCATCCTGTGAATAAATAAAGAAAACAGGCCAACATTTGTTCCTTCTCTAGAAGGAACATCCGACAAACTTAATCAAACGTTTTCTCATACACACTGAAAAAATACCTTTCCATTCAACCCGTAAACACAACAGCAATCCAAGGCTATGTTGGTAAAGTTAAAACTCTTTATCATTGCATCTATATTATTCTTACAGATAACTGAGAAAGTGGCATCTCAATTCCCTACTGACTCGTGGTCTATAATACAATCCCAGTAGGGTGATCACCCCTTTATTATTTCTCGTTCAACGCAAGTAACTTGCCTGGATGTATTCCCAGGAATATCCTCCGGAAGCCCATCTGTAAGGTTATCTCTAATTAAAAACGCCACTTCCCCAGCTCTGTTACTCCCTGTCTATCCTAGCTATAGCATCTATACCCTGGAACATGAAACTGCTAGTCCTATCCAACCCCGAGTGATGATGAGGGAAGTGGTTGGGGTGGGAAGGGGGAAGGTGAGAGAGAAGGTTATGAGGTGGGGAAGGGCGTAGTTGATAAGGAAGATGCTGGGGTGGTGAAGAGTTATGTGGGGGGGGAAGGTGCTGGGGTGGAGAGGGGGACTTTAATGGTAAGGTGCTGGAGTGGAGAGCAAGATGTTGAGAGTGAAGGTGGTGGAGTGGGGAGGGGGGATTTGAGAGGGAAGGCGCGGTGCAGGAAAGGGGATGTTGAGAGGGAAGGTGCTGGGGTGGGGGCTGGCGATATTGAGGGGTGCTGAGGTGGGGAGGGACATGTTAGATCGAGGTGCTGAGGTGGGAGAGGGGGATGTTTGGAGAGACGGTGCTGGTGTGGGGGACGGGGATTTTGGGAGAGAAGGTGCTGGAGTGGGGAGGGGGGTGTTGAGAGGGACGGTGATGGGGTGCGGAGGGGGATGTTGAGAGGGAAGATGCTGGGGTGGGAAGGGGGTTGTTGATGGGGGAAGGTGACTGGGTGGGGCAGGGGAATGTAAAAAGAGAAGGTGCTAGTGTGTGGAGGGGGATGTTGACAGATAAGTTTTTGGGGTGGGGAGGGAGGTGTTGAGGGAAAAGGTGCAGGGGTGGGGAGAGGGATGTTGAGAAAGAAGGTGCTGGGTTGAGGAGGAGAATGTTGAGAGGGAAGGTGCTGGGGGGTGGGGTTCTTGAGAGGGAAGATGCTGGTGTGGGGGAGGGAGCTGTTGAGAGGGAAGGTGCTGCTGTGGTTAGGGGGATGTTGAGAGGGAAGGTGCTTGGTGGGGACGGGGGATGTTGATAGGGAAGGTGCTGAGGTGGGGATGGGGATGTTGAGCGGGAAGGTGCTGGGGTGAGGGAGGGAAACATGAGAGGGAAGGTGATGGGGTGAGGGAGGGAGACATTGAGAGGGAAGGTGCTGGGGTGAGGGAGGGAGACGTTGAGAGGGAAGGTGGTGTGGTGGGGTGGGGGGATGTTGAGTGGGGCGGTGCTGGTGTGGGGAGGGGTGATGTTGAGAGGGAAAGTGCTGGTGTGGGAGGGGAATTTTGAGAGAGGTGGTGCTGGGGTGGTGACGGGATGTTGAGAGGGAAGGGACACGGGTGGCGTAGGGAGATGTTGATTGGGAAGATGCTGGGTGGGGAGGGGTTGTTGAGAGTGAAGGTGCTGGGGTGAGGAGAGGTGTGTTCAGAGAGAAAGTGCTGAGGTGGGGAGGGAATGTTGAGAGGGAAGGTTCAGGGATGGGGAGGGGGCTTTTGATAGGGAAGGTGCTGGGGTGGGAAGATGGATGTTAAGTGGGAAGGTTCTGAGGTGGGGAGTGGAATGTTGAAAGAGGAGGTGCTGGTGTGGGGATGGGAATGTTGAGAGATAATGTGCAGGGGTGGGGGAGGGAAATGTTGAGTGTGAAGATGCTGGGGTGGAGAGGGGGATGTTGAGAGGGAAGATGCTGGGGTGGGGGAGGGGATGTTGAGAGGAATGGTGCTGGGGTGGGGAGGGGAATTTTGAGAAGGAAGGTGCTGGTGTGTTGGAGGAAATGTTGATTGGGAAGGTGCTGGGATGGTGAGTGGGTTGTTGAGAGGGAAGGCGCTGGGGTGTGGAGGTGTATGTTGAGAGAGGTGTTCAGGTGGAGCGGGTGATGTCGAGAGGGAAGGTGCTGTGGGTGGGGGGGGCATGTTGATAAGGGAAAGGTGCTGGGGTGGGCAGGAGGATGTTGAGAGGGAAGGTGCGAGTAGGGGAGGGAGATGTTGTCTGGGAAGTTGCTGGGGTGGGGGAGGGAGATGTTGAGAGGGTAGCTGCTGGGATGGGGAGGGGAAATTTGCGAGGGAAGGTGCTGGGGTGGGGAGGGGGATGTTGAGAGGGAAGATGCTTGTGTGGGGGAGGGATATTTTGAGGGAATGGTGTTGGAGTGGGGAGGGGAATGTTAAGAGATGAGGTGCTGGGGCGGGGAATGGAAGGTTGACAGGGAAGGTGCATGGGTGGGGAGAGGTTGTTGATAGGGAGGGTGCTGAGGTAGGGAGTGGATTGTTGGGAAGGAAGGTGCGGTGGTGGGGAGTGGGTTGTTGAGAGAGGTCTTGGGATGGGGAGGGGGATGTTGAGAGAGAGAAGGTGCTGGGAAGGGGAGGGAGATGTTGAGAGAAGGTGCTGGATGGGATGGTTGATGTTGAGGGAAAGATTCTGGGGTAGGGAGGGTGATGTTGAGAAGAATGGTGCTGGATTGGCAGGGGGATGTTGAGAGGGAAGGTGCTGGGGTGGGGATTGGGTTCTTGAGAGGGAAGGCACTGGGGTGGGAAGGCGAATCTTGAGAGAGAAGGTGTTTGGGTGGGGCGGGTGATGCTGAAAGGGAAGGTGCTATGGTTGGGGGGTGATGCTGAGAGGGAAGGTGCAGAGGTGGGGGCGTTGGATTTCGAAAGAAGGTGCTGGGTTGGGAATGGTGATTTTGAGAGGGAAGGCGCGGGGGTAGAGAGGGTGATGTTGAGAGGGAAGGTGATTGGGTGGGGGTAGTGAGATGTTGAGAGGGAAGGTGCGGGTTTGGGGAGGGGGTGTGGAGAGGGAAAATGCTGCGATGGGAAGGGAATTTTGAGAGAGAAGGGGCAGGAAGGGGGAGGGATGTTGAGAGGGAGGTTGTTGGGGAGGGGGTGGGGTATGTTGAGGGGGAAGGTGCTGGGTTGTGTGAGGGATTTGTTGAGAGGGAGGATACTTGGTGGGAGAGGGGAATGTTGAGAGGGAAGGTGCTTGCGAAGGGAGGGGGATGTGGAGAGGGAATTTGCTGTGGTGGGGAGGGTGATGTTGAGACGAAGAGTGCTGTGTAAGGGAGGGGGATGTTGAGAGGGAATGTGCTGGATTGGGGAGGCGATGTTGAGGAACAAGATGCTGGTGTGTGGTAGTAGGATTTGAGAGAGGTGGTGCTGGGATGTGGAGGGGAAAGGTGCTGGGGTGGGGGAGTGTGTTATTGAGAGGGTAGGAGGAGTGGACCAGGGCGACCGAAAAGGGACAGTCCCTGCAGAAGGTAGACAAGCGAGGGGAGCAGAATATGTCTGATGGTGGCATCTCGGAGTTGGCAGAAATCACGGCTGATGATCTATATTCTGCATGTAAACAGAGATCCCGAGCTTCCAGTTACTTGCTACTTTAACACCCCACCCTGTTCGCAGGCCAACATCTGCCTCACGCTTTCTGCAGTGTTCCAGCAAAGATCAGCATCAGTTGGTAGAACAACATTTCGTTTTCCATTTGGAAACGGTGCAGCATTCCCGACTCAATACCAAGTTCAACAATTTTAGAGCCTGAAATCCCTCATGTCCTAGCGCTCTGTCCCACACACCAGGCCTTGTTATCACATAGCCTGCCATTACACATTACCTATGGTTAGCCATCAAGTCTCCATTAACAGCAATTCACCCTCCAAACAACATTGTTCTCCACGCTTTTATCCAACTCTTCTTCTCTCTCTATCCCTACCTATCCTTTACTCCTTACATCCTCACCCCACCGTTCCTTCAGCATATAAACTAGCATTTTACGACTATCAGCACTGAGGAAGGGTCACTGGGTTCGAAATCTTAAGTCTGAAAACTCTTCACAGATGCTGCCAGACCTGCTGAACGTGTCCAACACCTTCTGGTTTTTGTTTCTGATTTACATCATCCGCAGTTATATTGATTTTACTTCACTGGGAGCTTCTAATTCAGGTCTAGCAGCCTAAACTGTGTTTATAAACCCTCCCAGTCCACACTAACTCAAGTTCTCTCCCAATCTCTGCTGTCTTTCCTACTCCCTTCACACTCAATGAGCACACCTTTCTCCCCCCCCCCCCCCCTTGTCCACGTCCCTTTTTAGGTCTCATTGGCTGCAGAACCAAATCAAGTCTCCTCCTATTGGTGCGAATCTGGAGTCAACAGCTCATGATCACGTGTCATCCTGCTGGCTCCACCCCGATTTTCTCTCCCATTGGCTGCTGCACCACACTCCTCTTGGTATGTAGCTGCCATCAATCAGCCAGGCCCCATTGTGAGGTGAGTGGTGGGATCCTCCCTCTCTCTGCCCTGGGATGAGTTTCATCATTTACAGTGAATGGGGCAGTAAAACAGAGCACAGGAGCTGGGTCTATTCAGCCGATTGTGGGCTGTACTCTCTCCCTCTGGAGATGTTGCAAATCTGTCCCAAACCCCTCTCATTTGTCCACAGCTCTCAAAATCTTCCTTTAAAAAGTTGTTACAAATCTGTTTGAGAATAACTGGTGAATCAGCATCCACCTGCCATTCCGACTGTTCCAGATGCTCAGAACTTACTGAGTAAAACAATCTTCACATTTTCACCCTGTATTATTTGCCAATGAAAGTAGTTACTAAAAATTGAGACAAAGTTTATAATTTCTCTCGGTCTCACTGTAAGTTAAATATCCCTGAAAACTAGCTGCTCCTGGTCGAAATTACTGCTTAACTTTCTCAGCTCCAAGGTGAATTATTTGAAATTGTGCTGCATCTCCATAAAAGGGAAACCTATCGTAGTTTTAATTTATTAGTGTCATAGAGATGTAATACACAGAAACAAACTCTACGGTCGAACTCTTGCATCCTGGATTCCCATTTGCCAGGAGCTGGCCAATATCCCTCAAAGTCCTTCTTCTTCATGTACCCAATCAGATGCCTTTAAATGTTGTAATTGGACCCACCGAACATGAGAAAATGACAATGACTGTTCACTTAATTCATGGCCATCACGATTTTATAAATCTTGACAAGATTACCTCTCTGTCTGTAACACTCCAGGGAAAATAGTCCCAGCCTATTTAAGCTTTCCCAATAGCTCAAACCATTCAACCCTGGCAAAGTCCTTGCAAAACTTTTCTGAATGTTTCAAGTTTCACAATATCAATCCTCGAAGAGGGAGATTGGAACGGAAAGCAGAATTCCAGAAGAGCTTTAATCAACGTCCTATACAGCCACAATATGACATCACAACTTCTGTATTCATGCATTGTTCAATAGTGGAAAGCGTACCTTCACTACCCTGCCTACCCGTGACTCCACTTCCAGGGAACTGTGAACCTGCACTCTAAGGTTTCGTTGTTCAGCAACGCTCTCCAGGACCTTCCCATTAAGTTATAAGTCCTGCCCTAATTTGCCTTTCCAAAATGCAGCACTTCACATTTATGTAAATTATACTGTCTGCCATTCCTTAGCCCATGAGCCCATCTGATCAAGATTCCGTTCTACACTGAAGAAAACTTCCTCACTGCCCACTATACCACCTATTTTGGTGTCTTCTGTAAACCTACTCACCATACCTCATATTCACATCCAAATCATTTATATAAAAAGACCAGCATCGATTCTTGCGGCACACTGCTGTTAACAGGCTTCCAGTTCACAAAGCAACCCCCGATCACCGCACTCTGTGTCCTGTCTTCAAGCCAATTTGTATCCAAATAGCTAGATTTTCCCTGTGTTCCATGTTAACGTCCACAGACTCCCTTCAACCTTCTTTGTCACTTCTTCAAAAGATTCAATCAAGTTAGTGAGACACAATTTCCCATGCACAAAGCCAAGTTGACTATTCCTAATCATGCCTTACCTTTCCAAACACATGTAAATCCTATAACTCTAGGAAACGGTTCTCTAGGAAATTCTATGAAAAGGCTCACTGTTCTTTTGTTCCCCGGTCTTTCCTTACCACCTTTTAAAATCATTGCAGCTGTCTTCCAGTACTTCACCTGTGACTATCGATGATACAAACATCTCAGGAGGAGTCCAGCAACCACCTCACTAGCTTTCCACAAAGTTCTGAAATACATCTGATCAGGTCCCACTCATTTATCCACCTTGATGCGATTTAAGACATCCAGTACCACCTTCCCTGTAATATGGACACTTATCAAGTTATCACTATTTATTTCATTCTCCAGTAAAAAAAAATACATGAAACACGTGCATAATATCTCTCCCAGCTTATGTGGTTCCAAAGACCGCCTTGTTGATTTTAAGGGGTCCTATTCCCGCGTGGTAATTCTTTTATCTGTGATGCATTTGCATAATCTTTGGATTCTCCTTAAACCATTTCATGGAGTTATTTCATGTTCCCTTTTTTAACTCTTAATTATTCTCGAGTATAGTCCTGTACTCAATTCCTCCAGAATATTCCAAAAAGACTTCCGCTTTCTGTGATCACATGTTCCTTCCCACGTGATCAACAATGCCCTCCAATGCATGTCCTCCACATCCTGCACATCCTCCCTTGAACCCCACCCCTTCAACCAAAATAAGCATATAAATCCCCAGTATTGACCTTCCACGACATTAACCTCCAGGTACAGTGCATTAACCACTGCCATTCCGCTACCTACAGTCAGACCCCAGCACCAGGGATATATTTCCCTCCCCACCCCTATCTGCATTCCGCATCGACCATTCCCTCTTCGACTCCCTTGTTAGGTCCACACCATCACTTAAACCCACCCTCCACACTCAGCGCCCTCCCTTGCTACCACAGGAGATGTAAAACCTGTGCCCACACCTCATCTATCACCTCTGTTCAATGCCCCAAAGGATCTCTTCAAATCAGGCAGAGATTTTCCTGCACATCTAAACCTCATGTACTGCGCCTGTACCCTATGGACAATTTACCATGGCTAAAGCACCAATTCTTCACATCTTTGGACTGTGGGAAGAAACCGGAGCACCTGGAGGAAATACCTGGGGAGAATGTGCAAACTCTATACAGACAGTCACCTGAGGCTGGGATCAAACCCAGGTGCCTGGTGTTGAGGCAGCAGTGCCAACCACTGAGCCAAAATACTGTGGGATCTTTGGTGCTGTTGTGTTGTCCCACTGATACCTCAGTCACTCACCCTGCCTCATTTCCTAAGAGAAGAGGTGGTAATGGTTTAGTGATATTATCACTAGACAGTTAATCCAGAGACCCAGATAACCATTGCGGGATCTGGGTTTTAATCCCATCACAGCAGATAGGGGAATTTGAATTTAACAAAAATCTGGAATTAAGAATTTAATGACGACAATGAATCCATTGTCAATTGTTGGTTGGAAAACACCATCTGGTTCAATAATGACCTTTAGATAAGGAATCTGCCATCCTTACATAGTCTGGGCTACATGTGACTCCAGACCCACATCAATGTGGTTGACTGTTCACTGCCCTCTGGGACAAGCCAGTGACACCCTCATCCTGTGGGAATGAATAAAGGGAAAAAAGGTCAAGTTTTGTTCCTTCCCTAGTAGGTACATCCTGGAAACTAAATCACAAAATGATCTGGTACACGCTGAACAAATACCATTCCATCCAAGCCCTTAACACTACAGCACTCAGAGGCTATGTTGGTAAAGTTAAAACCTCTTATCATTACAACCATTTCACTCTAACAGATAACAGTAAATTTACTTCTCAATTCTCCACTGACTATTGGGCGGAGGTGACCATCCCTTTCTTATTTCTCAGTGCCACCCAAATAACTTGCCTGGATATGGGACCAGGAACGTCCTCCTGAAGCCCAGCTATAATGTTATCCCTCATCAAAAATGTCACACCCTCTGATGTTGCCCACTTTCTCTTCTTGCTATAGCATCTAAACCCAGGAACATTAAGTTGCTGGTCCTATCATCCCTTAATAATGACTCTGTAATTGTTATAATATCCAAATCCCATGTTCAAAACCATACACTGAGCTCATCTGCCTTCCCTGCTCGGTCCGACCTCATTCTGAGACTTGCTCTTGCCTACGTTAACAGGCTAAGCTCAGACTTACCTGTTTTCTCACTATTTATTTGCGTTTACTCCCATTCCCTCACTGATTCAGTTCCTACTAAGCAGCACTCGCAAATCTTCCCTTCCAATGCAGGTACAATCCATCCTTCTTCGGCAGGTCGATTCTATCCCACAGGAGATTCCAACGATTCAAAAACATTAATTCTTCTCCCCTCCACCAGGTCCATAGCCACTCCTTCATCTCCTCCATCCTGCTATTCCTACTGTCACTAGCATCTGGAACCAGGACTAATCCAATTATTACTATCCTTGAGAACCTACTTATTAAACCTCCAGGCTAATTTGCCATATTCTCATCAGGACCTCATCCTTTCTCTTCCTATGTCATTGGTACAAACGTAAACGACATCCCACTTGTTATTCTCCTCTTTGAGAAGATTCTGCTCCCTCTCGGAGACATCCTTGACACTGGCACAAGGGAGGCACCACCCCATTCTGATGTCTCACTGCCAGCTGCACAAACGGCAGTCTGTGCCCTATACCAGAGAATCCCCTATCATCATTGATCATCTGGAACCTGATATACCTCTCATTACATTGGCGCCAGTCTCAGTCCCAGGAACTTGGCTGTCAGTGCGACAATCACTTGAGAGTCTATTACCCCCTACATTTTCCACACCAGTATACTTGTTTGAGATGGAGACAGCTACGGGAGCCTGTTGCATTACCTGCCGACCACTCCTACTTTTCGTGGAGGTAACCCATCCACCTGACTGCATCTACTGTATCATAACATCCTGAGACTGCCACCTGTTATGCTCACTGATCCCCTGTCAATTCCGAACTAGCTTTAACTGCCCCGCTCCAACCGATCCATGCGATCCAATGGGATTTGCAACCCGACTTCCTGCCGACATAATCATCAGGATCATTGAAACACATCGCACACATCTGACAGGAAGGGCACAACACTCTACGAATGGCCATCTCTGCACCTTAACATTTTACAGACCCAGGAAAAGGCACAGTCTTACTGGTCTACAAAACACTACTCCAGAATAACTTAATATCTACGTTTTATATTTTAAAATTTAATCAAGAGACTGTGAGACATATTACAAAGAAACCCTCACCTTAATCACTATTGTAGATTTACTCAAGTAAAACAAAGTATGTTTTATGTATTAAGTGCTAATCCCCAGCTGTAGTAGTTCTGAGATTAAGGTTTCTCCGAGGGCAGCTGTGAATAGTCACTGTTTGTTTCTCTTTTCTCCCAGCTCCGTTTCCAGAGAGGTTGATACCCACACACCTCTCTCCCTCCCACATTTACCAATTGATGAGAATCCACAACCTAGGTGAAACAGTCTATGCTTCATCTGAGCTTGTCCACTCCATAATGGCCTGTTCAACTGACTTACTGACTGCTTTCCATTTCAGGACTACCTATGGTGCTGTCTTCCTGAGCAAGTGCGATTCCCAATATCCTGAGGATCATGGAATGGAAAATATAGGAAGACACCAACATTTTCTGTGTGAAACTCCACATGATGAGAGGCAGGTTTGAACTACCAGAAGGAGAGTGATTATTGTTCACAAAGGGTCAGCACAAGCAGGTACCCTGCACACTCCAGCAGCATCGTTGGGAGCACATGCACTTGCGGAGAGACTTAGTAAACGCTGCCCATTACTGAGGGCTGTCCCCCTGCAAACTGAGTGGGAAATTAATCACGAGAAACTCATGGTATGCGGAGGTGATCGCTCAGTTCAGGAAAGTGGCATTTGATGCATCAATTTAAAAACAAGAAATGATGAAGTACAGATGAGGTACAGACTGTTCCTGGTGTTATATTCCAGGTTGGATGCCCTTTGCCTTGGTGCGAGGATTATTACATGTCAGACAGATGTGGTCAGGGAATAGATAGACACGTGAAATTGTGACATGTTCTGCCAGTAGAGATGTGGATGAAGGAGGTCAGGATTGGCAACTCTATATTCTGTAGCATAGGAACTATAGACAGGAGATGCTGTTGTTTTATTAATTAAGGAATCAATTAATGCTGTAAATAGGGACAATATCTTGGACGGGCCTTCAAGTGGGCGGCACGGTGGCACAGTGGTTAGCACTGCTGCCTCACAGCGCCTGAGACCCGGGTTCAATTCCCGCCTCAGGCGACTGACTGTGTGGAGTTTGCACGTTCTCCCCGTGTCTGCGTGGGTTTCCTCCGGGTGCTCCGGTTTCCTCCCACATCACAAAAGATGTGCAGGGTCAGGTGAATTGGTCATGTTAAATTGCCCGTAGTGTTAGGTAAGGGGTAAATGTAGGGGTATGGGTGGGTTTCGCTTCGGCGGGTCGGTGTGGACTTGTTGGGCCGAAGGGCCTGTTTCTACACTGTAATGTAATCTAATCTAATCTAAACTGAGGCTTCGAGGATAGCGATTAGAATAAAAAGATGACAGATAATTGCTAGGGTCATATCAAAGATCGCCAGTTAGAAGAAAATACATGAGCCAATGTGTAACCAATCGCTGTCGTGTATAAAAACAATAAGAGGGTAATTCTACTTAAGCTTTTCAATATGCAACATTTATTGGGGCAGTCACGTGCTTTTAAGAGGGAACAAATATGTTGAAATTTATTGCTGATAGCTTCTTGTATGAGCATGTGGAAGATGCAACAAGGGATGGTTTATCTCTGGACCCAACATAATCTAGTCCCATTAGCAAGCACCTGGCCCATATCCCTCCAAACCCTTTGTAATCATATATGCATCCACATGCCTTTTAAATGGTGGAATTCTAATTCTGAGTAAAACTGTAGTCGAACAGCGTGGAGTGGGGAGCGGTGTTCATGCTCAACGTGGATTTGATGAGAGTATCGGCCCAATATTTTACACTGTAAGATCCAATGAAGGAAAATGAGACAACAGGACCTTGAACATCTGCAGATATTGAGAGCAGAATAATAAAGTAAAGGGATGTTTAAAGCAGCTATAAAGTGAGCAGAACAATGGAATCCCTATAAGAAAGTAGAAAGTGCAACACTGAACTTAAGGAAATAGCAGAAAAGCAAAAATGGGGTGTGATAAAACATCAGCGGGTGTTCTATCGCTATACCAGGGGAAGAGGATAACTTGGGAAAGAATGGGGATATTAGGGATAAAGGAGGCAGCCTGTGCATGGATCCAGAGAATATGTTAAATATCTCCTTCATATCAGTCTTCAGTTTAGAGAGTGACTTATTGGAATCGGGGAGAGTCGCAGAATAAAAAGAGTGGACACGTCCACCGATCTGGATGAGCTGTATCCTAACTGATATGGGAACAGAAGGAAAAAATACAGGTTCTGATCCTCTTTTCTTACTGTGCTTTTACCACAGAGGTTTTGCGATGGAGCAAGATGCAATCAAATGTAGGTTCAACAAGGTGTGCTAGAAACAAACGAGAGATTTAAAACCACCAAGTCTCATATCATTGAGAGGGAAACAATTGTAGCAGGTTCTGAAAGCTATTGAGCCTGGATCATTAAGTATCTTCAAAGGTGAGAGACATATTTTTAATCAATCAATGAATCAAAGGTTACGAGGAAAATGGAGTTGGGGATTATCAGAAGAAACATCATTGAACAGAAAGGCAGAGCATACTCGGTGAGCTGCTGGACCTACTGTTGTTGCTATGCCTTATGCTATTCGGTCTGCTACTATCCCTGTGTTCGCAGGAACAACAACCTCTCTGAGTCACAGTTCAGAATGCAACTGACTAATTCTAGGAATTTATAAATGCTACACCGATAGCCAGAAATATGTTTGAAGCAGGAATCCAATTAGTATTTTATAAGTTTCAATGAAGTGTAGTCTCATTCTTTGAAACACTAGGGAACACAGATCTAGTTTGTCATGGCCCTCTTTGATAGAATGTTCCTTGGAAGAAGTCAATTGAACCTTGCTTGCCATCTCTCTGTGGCAGTAATATATTTCCTGAGATAAGGAATCAACATTGCAAATAGTCCTTCACGTACAATCTGGCCAAGGTCCTACTCAGCTGAAGCAAGACATCACTTCTCCTGTGCTGAAATCCTCGGACAATAAAGGTTCCCATTCCACTGACATTCCAAGTAGTTTGCTGCACCTGTATGTTAGACGTCGGCAGCTTATAGACAAGGACACTTACATTTTATTTAAAACTGTACTTTCCAACGTTTTAAGATTTAAGAATTATACTGCACATCAATTTATCCAAAAAATTAGATAACTTTCTGTTTCCACATGATGATATTTGCACGGATCCTGCCCATGTGGACGCCGGTTCAATCTTCATAAATCTTTACATCTTCTTCACTGCACACATTCCCACAAAAGAATTACGTCTAAGTCCTACACTCTGTTTACTGTCTTTTCAATAATAATTAATCCATCGAGTGGATTCGTAATGCTAGAATTGTTAGAGTGCAGGAGGCCCAGTGTGCATTCACAGGCTCTTCAAATACACATCATTACCTCCACCCAATATCCTGCCTTTCCTCTGTATCCTCCCTGACTCATCCTGAACACAATCTACTTATTTTATTCCATTCTGTGAAAAACAATCTAACTGTCTTTGTTGGAGAACAATCTCCTCTGAGTAAATATTCTCAACCGAAGAAAAGGCAATGAATGAAGCACATCCCCTCGGCATTCAAATTGACCCTCTGCAGCCTTCTATAGTCAAGATTGAGTTGACACGTTTCAGTTTATCTACCCGGCATCCGTCTTGTTCCCTGTTTTGATTGGTATTGTTTAATTCTTTGTTTACACCTTAATACCTGAGAAATAAACCTTTTTGCAAAGGAAAGGTTGCGACAGATTTGGGCCAAAGGCAGGTAAACGGAGTTATGTAACAAATGTCCTTAAATTGTGGAACAGGCGCAAAGGGTTCAACAACCTCATGCTTTTCCTATGGTCGTGTGTTCCATGTTGCAATGGCATGGTGAGCATGCAGCCAATTACAAATTCATTTCAACAGATAAATGTTTAATTAAATTATATGAAGTCGCTGAATGTAACATAATGAATTTGTATTGCTAAAGAAATCTAGGAACATACCTGGATATGTTATGCAGTCCTTGTATAAGGAAGGGTGCATTTGCTGTCCACCTTGTTTGCCACCAAATCCACAACATTTACTGCCTCCACCATCAACTTTCAATGGAAGCAGTGTATCCAACAAGATACATCGTAGATATTTACCGCAGTTCATTTGACAGCACCTCCAATCCATGACCATTTGCAATATCAAGGGCAACAAATCCATGGAAACACCACCCCCTGCAAGTTACACATAAAGTCAATGACGGCCCTGACACGGAAATACATCTCCATTCCATGGGTTTCACTTAATGAAAACCCTGGCTTTCTTTCCCTCACATTATTGTGGGTGCCCGTGCACCAAACTGACTGCAAATGCTCAAGTAGGCAGCGCACTGCCCCCTTGTCCAGAACAACAGTCTGTGTGTAATACGTGATGGCACAGCCTGCAATGGCTGATACCTGTCACTGAATAATACACTAATGTTTCACAGCTTGCAATGTGGGTTTCACTTTCGGAATAAATTTCGTCTATATTCTTGAGTTTCAGGAAATGGATTCCTGATTTGATTGAAATATAAAAGATTTTGAATTGCAAGGGCTTGATTGGGCAGATGTTGAAAAATTATTTCTGTGGGTCAGGGAGTCCAAAACACGATATAAGAGTGTCGGGATAACAGGCAATTTATTTGGGTCTGAGAGGATGTGAAATCATTTCAATCAAAGGGTATTAGGGGTTTTGTATTCACCATCTTAAGAATTGTGGATGCACTGTGAATGAAAACAATGTAAGTTCACAGAGATATGGAGGAGCTCAGGGTTAGAGGAGGTTAGTGAAATAGGGTGGTAAAGGTGCAGGAGAATGTTACTGATATAGGGAAGCTGTAACAGGACACAAATATTGCCTGGATAGTGATGGGTTTATGGACTGGATGTTAGAGAAGGCTGTAGGTACTGGAAGAGTTTACAACAATAGGGAGGACTGGAGGAGCTTGAGGTGTTTATACTGATAGGGAGGGATGTAATTTCGAGAGTGGGTTCCAGTCCTGTGGAGCAAAGTATATGCTGCAGGAATCCTCATTTACAGGAAGAGGTGAAGGTGCTGGAGATTAGTTGGGGTGGAGGGTTAGAAATGTTAGAGAGAAAGGGAGGTGTGTAGTGACTGGAGGAGATAACAGAGATAGGGAACGTTGTTGGGGCTGGACGAGATTCCAGAGATAGGGAGAGTTGTAGGGGGCTGGAGGATGATACAGAAATTGGGAAATGTGTAGGGTCTTGACTAGGATACAGAAATTGGGAGGTGCGTAGGATCTGTAGGAGCGTACAGAGATAGGCAGATGTGCTTTGGATGGAGTGAAATTTTTGCCATCAGTGATATGGTTGAAGCAGATCAGGATTGACAACTTAATATTCTGTAGTCCAGGAACTATACTGGACATGATTTGGTTTTATTTATTAAGGAGTCAATTACTGCAGTAAAGAGGGATGATGTTGTTGAAGGGCCTTCAAATTGAGGCTTCGTGGATAGAGACTGGAATACAAGGATGACAGATACATTGGTAGGGTCATATTAAGACGCCCAGTTAGAAGAAAGTACAGGAGCTATTGTGTAACCAATCACTGTCGTGTATAAAACAATAAGAGGGTAATTCTATTTATGCTTTTCAATATCCAACATTATTGGGGTAGTCATGTGCTTTTAAGAGGGGACAAATATGTTGAAATTTATTGCTGAGAGCTTCTCATATCAACATGTAGAAGACACGACAAGGGATAGTGCACTGCTGGACCTTAATGTGGAGAATGAAGCCAGTCATATGTTCGAGGCAGGATTGGGAGAGAAGCTCAGGACAAATGACCATAATATCATATATTTTAAGTTCCTTAAGGAAAAGGCAAATAAAGTTTTCTAAATATCACGTTTTTGGATTGGAGAGACAGAGTTTATTAGAAAATAAGATCTGGCCAAAGTAGTCTGGGGACATTTACTTCTGGGTAAAGCTGTCGTCGAATAGCGTGGATTAGGGAGGAGTGTCCATGCTCAAAATGGAATTGGTGAGAGTATGGGCCCAATATTTTACAATCTACGATCAACTTTACGAAAACAAGCCCAGACACACTCCGACGTATACAAATATTCAGGGCTGAATAACAAAGTAAAGAGTAGCTTAAAGCAGCTATAAAGTGAGAAGATCAATGGAATCCCTCTAAGAATGTAGAAAGTGCAGTGCTGAAGTTAAGGAAGTCAGTAGAAGAGAATAAAGGAGGTGTGATAAAACATTAGCGGGTAAGATTAGTAAGAAAGCCAAGATATTCCATCCACATATCGGGGGAAGAGGATAACAAGGGAAAGAACGGGGAATAGGAGTGATCAAGGAGGCAGCCTGTGCACACAGACAGAAAATACGTGAAACAGGTATTTCATATCCATCTTCACTTGAGCAAAGGAGTTCCTGGATTCAGGGAGAGTGACTGTGTGACCCTTTAACAGGTTGATAGCGACCGGAAGGAAGAACTGGAAGTTTTGGCAGAGTAAAAGCTGGACAAATTCCCAGATCTGTGAGCTGTATCTTAAATTAATATGAAATGAAAGGGGGAAAATAACAGGCTCTGAGCTTTATCTATTTATTGTGCTTTTGAACAGAGTGGAGATGCGATAGAGAGGTCGGCATCTAATTTCGTTTCAACAAACTGCGATAGAAATAAACAATGGAACTAAAGACGACCAAGTCTCACATCAGTGAGGGCAACAATTACAGAAGATTTTGAAAATATCTTCAAGGCTGAGAGATATATTTTTATTTAGTCAATGAATCATAGGTGACGGGGAAAGTGCAGGAAAGTGGAGTTGAGTACTATCAGAACAAACATGATTGAACTAAAAGGCAGAAAATACTCGGAGAGCTGCTGGAAATATTATTGTCCCTATGCCTTATGCTATCCAGTCTGCTACTATTCCTGTGTTTGGGAGAACAACAACTTGTCTCCCATTAGAGTGAGACACAGTTCGGAATGCAACTGAATTTATAAATGGGACACAAATAGCCAGAAACTATTTAGAAGCAGGAATGTAATCAGTATTCTGTAACTTCCAAGGAAAATAATATTCATTCCTTGAAACATCAGGGAACATAGGCCAAGTTTCTCATGGACACCTTTGATAGCATTGTCCTTGGTAGAAGCCTATTGAACCTTCCTTTTCCTCTCTCTATGGCAATAAAATAATTACGGAGAGAAATAACCAAAACTGCACAGAGTCCTCCGGGTGCAGTCTGACCAAGTTCCAATTCAACTGAAGCAAGACCTCTCTCCCCTTATGCTTACATCCTCTGAAAATAAAGGTTCTCATTCCACTGTCTTTCCAAATAGCCTGCTGCACCTGTAAGTTAGACATTAGCAGCCTATAGGCAAGGACACTTTGGATTTTATTTATATCTGTACTTTTGAACATTTTAAAATTTATGAAATATAATGTCTATTAATTTCTCCAATAAAGTGGATAACTTCACGTTTCTGCATCATATGTCATTTGCAATGACCTTGCCCACGTGGAGGCCGTTCAATTTTCATAAATATTTACATCTTCCTCACAGCACACATTCCCACACAAAAATTAACTGAAAATTCTTCACTCTGTTTCCTGTCTTTTCATGAATACTTAATCCATCCGAGTACATTCATAATTATAGTTTTGTTCGAGTGAAAGAGTCCCATACTGTTCTCACTGCCCCTTCAAATGAGCACTATTACCTCCACCGAATTTCCCACTTTTACTATGCAACCTCCTTGACGTATGCCAAACACAATCTCGTTCTTACTTTGAAAAGCTGAAGAACTGTCTCTGTTGAAGAAACTATTCGCAACAGAAGTAAAGGCAATGAGTGAAGGACATTATCCATCATTCAAATTGTGCCTCTACAGCCTTCTGTAGTAAACACTGAGTTGACACTTTTAAGATTATCCATTCAGCATCTATCTTGTTCCCTGTTTTGGTTGGTATTATTTCGTTCTTTGTTTGCACCTGAATATCTGAGATAGAAACTCTCTTGCGAATGAAGGGTCATGACCGATTTGGGCCAAAAGCAGATAAAAGGAGTTATGTAACAAATCAGTTATAATCTCCATAAATTATGGAACAGGCGCAAAGCGCTCAACAACCACATCCTGTCCTGATCGTATTATGTTCCATGTGGCAATGGCACGGCGACCATGCAGCCAATTACAAACTCATTTCAGCAGATAATTGTTCAATTAAATTACATGGAGTCACTGATCATAACAAATTGAAGTTGTATTGCCAAAAAGTAGCTCAGACCATATCTAGAACAGCTATTCTGCCCCTGTATAAGAAAGGGTACATGTGTAGTCCAGCTCGATTGCCACAACATCCACAACATTCACTATTTCCGCTATCAACCCTCAAAGGGGGCAATTTGTTCCAGATACAAGGTACATTGCAGACATTTATCAAAGTCCATTCGACAGCACCTTTCAAGCCTTGATCATCTGAAGTAGTAAGGGCAACAGATCGACGGAAACACTAACCCTGCAAGTTGCACATAAAGTCAATGACCATCTTTACTGGGAAATATGTCTCAGTCTCGCGGGTGTCACTTGATGAATATCCTGCCTTTCATTCCCTAACATTATTGTGGGTGGCCCTGCTGCATGGGCAGCACACTACCACCTTGTCCAGAACAAAAGTGTATGGGCAATAAATGATGGCCCACCCAGCAATGTCTGATACCTATCAATGAATAATGCACAAATGTTTCACTGTTTTGCATCTGAGTTTCTCTTGCTGTGTTTGGAATAGATTTAATCAATATTTTTGAGTCTCAGCAAATGGAGAAGTGATTTGTTTGAGGAGCAAAAGCTTCTGAGTGGAAAGAGCTTTATAGGGCCGATGCTGAGAAATTATTTCTGTGGGTCTGGGAATCCAAAACATGATGACAGGATCTCAGGATAAGGGGCAACGTAGCTGGGACTAAGATGATTTGAAATTATATCCCTCCATGGGTCTCAGAATATGTATGATTCGCCATCTCAAAGATTGTAGATGCATGTTAATGAATATTGTGAAAAGTTCACAGAGATATGGAGGAGCTTCGGGTTAGATAATGTTACAGTGATATGGAGGTATAGGTTCAGGAGGGTGTTACAGATGTGCGGAAGCTGCAATAGAACAGAGCGATTACCGAGATACGGACAGGTGTATGTGCTGGAAGACTTTACAAAATTAGAGAAGGCTGTAGGGGCTGTAAGCATTTCCAAAGGCAGGGAGGAATGGAGGAGCTTGTGAAGTTTATAGCGAGAGGGTAGTATGTAATTGTTAGAGTGGGTCGAGAGATATGGAAGGATACACGTGATGAAGGAAGCCACAGTGATAGGAAGGACTGAAGATACTGCAGGAGATTACAGAGATCAGTAGGGTTGGAGGGCTGGAAGATGTATGTTTTGGTATAGGTTATGCAGATAAGAATAGGTTTAGATGTTGGAGGATGTCAGCGATATAGAGAGGTGTGGAGAGACTGGAGGAGGAGACAGAGGTTAGGAAGACCATCGATGATGAATGAAGTTCACAGAGGTGAGGAGGGGTAGAGCGGCTGGAGGAATTTACGTAGATAGAGAAGAATGAAGTGGGTGAAGGAGGTGCAGAGATAAAGAGGGCTGTAGTGACTGCGTGTGGTTACTGAAGTGGGGAAGATGTAAGGTTTATAGAAATAAAACAATACAGCGCAGAACATGCCCTTTTGCCCTCGATGTTGCACTGACCTGTGAACTAATCTAAGCCAATCCGCCGACACTGTTCCATCATCATCCATGTGCTTATCCAAGGATTGTATAAATCCCCCTAACGTGGCTGAGGTAAGAACATTGACAGGCAAGGAGTTCCACACTCTTACCACTCTCTGAGTAAAGAACCTGTCTCTGACATCAGTTTTAAAACTGTCACCCCTCAATTTGTAGCTATGCCCCTTCGTACAAGCTGATGTCATCATCTGAGGAAAAAGGCTTTAACTGTCTACCCTATCTAATCTTCTGATCACATTATATGCCTCTATCAAATCCCCTCTTAGCCTTCTTCTCTCCAATGGGAACAGACCCAAGTTTCTCAGCCTTTCCTTATAAGACTCTTGCTCCAGGCCAGGCAACATCCTGGTAAATCTCCACTGCACCTTTTCTAATGCTTCCATAAAATTCCTGTAATGGAGCGACCAGAACTGCACACAATATTCCAAGTGTGGCCGCACTAGCATTTTGCATAGTTGCAGCATGACATTACGGCTCTAGAACTCAATACCTCTACCAATACAACCTAACACACCGTATGACTTCTTAACAGTACTATCAACCTAGGTAGCAACTTTCAGGGATCTATGTACATGGAAACCAAGACCCATCTGCACATCCAGATTACCAAGAGTCTTTCCATTGACCAAATATTGTACCTTCCTGGTATTCTTCCCAAAATGAATCACCTCATAGTTAGCTGCATTGAAACTCCATTTGCCACCTGTCAGCCCAATTCTGCAGTTTGTCCAAGTGCCCCTTCAACCTGCAAAATATTTCCACACTGTCCACTACTCCTCCGATTTTAGTGTCATCTGTAGTATTACTAACCTATGCCTGAATCTAAGTCATTTATAAAAATGACAAACAGTAGTGGTCCCAAAATAGATCCTTGTGGCTCACCATAGTTAACGGACTCCATGCTGACCACCATTCGCTGCCTTTTACAGAAAGCCAGTTTCTAATCCAAACTGCTAAATCACCCTCAATCCCACGCCTCTGAATTTTGTCCAACAATCTACTATGTGGAACTTTATCAAATGTTTTACTGAGGTCTATGTACACCACGTCAACTGCCTTTCTCTCTTACACATGCTTGGTCATCTTCTCAAAAACCTCAATGTGGTTTGAGAGACATGACCATGTTGACTATTTGCAATCAAATTGTTGTTTGCTAGATGATTATAAATCCTATCTCTTATAATCCTGTCCAAAATATTTCCTACACACACATTAGGTTGACTGGTCTGTAATTGCCTGGGTCATCTGTAGTGCCCTTCTTGAATATGGGCAATCATTTTCAATCCTCCAGTCCTCTGGTACTAAACGTGTAGACAATGAAGACTCAAATATCAAAGCCAAAGGCTCCAACAACTCTTTCCAGTGCCCCAGAGGAAGCGCGATTAAATCCCATCCGACACAGGGGACGTTTTAACTTCCACTCCTTCTCGAATTGATAACACATCTTCCTTACCAACCTCGATCCTCTCTCGTCAAATATCTCGCATTTCATTCTTCTCTATAATATTCTACTTTCCCTGAATGAAAACCACTGAGAGATGTTCGTTTAACAACTGTCCGATCTCCACAGAATCCACACTCAACTTCCCACTTCTGTCTTTGACTGGCTCCAATCCTACCCTAGTTATCCTTGTCTTCCTAACGTACCTATACAAAGCGTTAGGATTCTCCTTTATTCGACCAGCTAAAAATAACTCATGTCCTCTCTTTGAACTTCTTAACTCTCTCTTTAAATCCTTCCTAGCTAATCTGTAACTCTTCATCGTCTCATCGTCACATAAGCCTCCTTCTTCTTCTTAACAATAGATGTAATTTCTGCAGGAAACCACGGTTCCCTTACATTATCACTTCCTCCCTGCCTGATAGGGGCATGCTATTTAAGGACACGCGATGTCTGTTCTTTAAACCAGCTTCACATTTCGATTATCCCCATCCCCTACATTTTGCTACCCTGTTCTATGCATCATAAGTTCTGCTTAATCGCGTTACAATTGCCCTTCCCCCATTGATAATTCTTGCCCTGTGGCATGTACCTATCCCTTTCCCTCACTAAACGAAACGTGTTTTTGGAGGTTATATGCATAGGAAAAGGTAGAGTTACTAGAGAATGCCAGAATTATGGGGCGGTATGGAAATGCCGGAGGGGTTTACGAAGATCATGACAGTCTAGTGGTTGGATGAGGTTTGCAAAGGTCGGGAGCGGGGAGTGGCTGGACAAGGTTACAGCGACAGGGTATATGGGAGAGCAGCTTAGACAAATATGTAGGGTTTGTAGGGGCTGAAGTAAGTCATGGATAAAGGGTGATATATAGATGATGGAGGAGGTTAGAGAGATAGGAAGTCATGTCGGGTTTGGAGGTGCTTAATGAGATAGTGAGGGGTGTAGGGGTTGGAAGACGTTACAGAGAGAGGGAAGGGTATAGAGTTTGGAGGAGTTTAAGGAGATAGGGAGGAGGAAAGTTCTGCAGATATTTACAGTGATAGATTGGTTGATGAATGGGCAGACAAGGGACAGAGAGCATTTGAAGCAGTGAGACCTTGGAATGTCCAATCACGAGAGCCAAGGAGTCAGTGTCATACACACAGGAGAGGCCCTTCTGCTGACTGTAATAAAAATAAAAGGCACTGTAGACCGTGCAAACTCCTCCTTCCTAATGCACTGGAGCTTATGCCAGAATTGAGAGAGATATCCTCCAGAGTGCTCAAGCAACAATGTGACATGATAAAACCTCATGGGTTTATATCAAAGCCTGACACGGAAACCTCCTGCTGATTCACCTCCCTCACCCTCACAGTGTCAGATCAAACACTGACACAGAAAGCTCCTGCTGACTCCCCTCCCTCAGCCGCACGGTGTCAGATCAAACACTGACACAGAAAGCTCCGAATGACTCCCCTCACTCAGCCTCATGGGGTCAGATCAAACACTGACACGGAAACCTCCTGCTGACTCCCCTCCCTCAGCCTCACGGGGTCTGATCAAATACTGACATGGAAACCTCCTGCTGACTCCCCTCCCTCAGCCTCACGGAGTCAGATAAAACACTGACGTGGAAACTTCCTTCTGACTCCCCTCCCTCAGCTGATGGATCAGTGTCCCTCCACATTGAACAACACGCAGAGGACGGACTGAGAGGGTGACAGAGCTGGAGAATGTATATTGGGTGGGCCATTTCAAACTCCACCAAGAGGGGATTCAGCAGCAGCACTTCTGATCGAGATGGTCGTGTCCAAAAGGACATAGCTGTGAGACTGAGTCTGGCAGGGGCGGGGAATGACTGAGAGGGAGAAACAAACTCGACCTCATCTTCACCAACCTACTGCTGCAGACACATTGATGATGACCATTTTGGGAACGGTCACACATACATGCACGCACATGTGAGAGATACTAACACCATGCTAAACGGGACAGATTTCGAATAGGTCTAGAACGCTGCACTGGCCTTTGTGAGGTGATTCGAATCATGACCAACAGCAGCAGAATTGTATTCCAGAACAAAATTCAATGTCACTACCTGGCATATGGTCCACTTTACCCTGCCCATCAAGCCAGAGAATAAACCCTTGTTCAATGGAGAATACAGGAGGGCCTGCCAAGAGCAGCACCAGCTACACCTCACAATGAGGTGACGTTACATATCAAGACCACTGAATCACCAAATAGCATAAACAGCCAATGACAGACAGATCTAACCAACAAATCAGATCTAATCACTGCAATCCTGCCACATACAATCAGGATGAAGTGTGTGGTCAATCAAACAACTCACTGGAAGAGGAGGATCCACAAATATCACCTTCCTCAGTGATGGAAGAGGCCAGCACAACAATAGAAAAGATAAGGCTGAAACATTCACAACAATGTTCAGACAGAAGAGTCGATGGGATGATCTATTTTAGTCTCCTCCAGTTGGCAGTTATCAGCTAATTCAATTCATTTTTGTTTGGTATCTCCAAGTGGCAGGAGAGATGGGATAATGCAAAAGCTGTGGGCCCTGAGAACATTCCATTCAAGCTGTTCCTGCAGGGACTTTGCACTGGGACGTACCTGACAATGTGGGAAACTATCAGGGCGGGTCCTGTACAACACAGACAAAACATCAGAAAATCAATTACTGTTCCATTGCTCTAATCCATATCACTAATAATGTGTTGCAAAGTCATTGGGATCTACAGTGGGATCACGTAGCACTTCTTCAGCACCAACCTGCTCAATGAAACTCAGTTTAGTCTCTGCCAGGGGCACTCATCCCTTCGGCACATTGGAGCCTTGGTTTAATGGTGTACAACAAGAAAACACATAGCTGAATTCTACAGGTGAGGTGACAGTGTCTGCATTTTTAACATTATCATAAATGCATTTGACCAAGTGCTGTACCAGGATTAACGGCAAAACTACAGCAAATAAATCTCGTCTGCACTGGCTGAAGTTATACCTGACACAAATGACGGTGGTTGGGGTTGGTGGAGAGTAGCCATCTCAGCTCCAGGACAGCTCTGCATCAGTTCCCCAGGTGCGGGGTTTCTGGGTAAGCCTGTAAATTAGAAATGGAAAGGTAAGGCACCATACTCCGACAGGATAATAGGGCTGCTCTCTCGTTAGACAGAGACGACTGGTGGTAGTTTAACTGGACAGTCATCATGCCTCAAGAAAGGGGGAGTTTGAGTAGGACAGTCCTTTAGTCACCCCAGTCAGTGCAGGAATTGAACCCACATTGTTGGCATTAATATCTAGCCGTCCAACTGATTGAGCTAACCGAGTCCTCACTTAGCTCCTTGTGGTAGATATTGTAATATTATTCCATTCAGATATGTTGTTAAACACCTCTGGAGCAGGTGGAACTAGAAGCAAACTTCCTAAATCAGAGAGAGGGACAGTATCAGTGAGCTATAAGAGTGATCTCTGCCATAGGCCCAATTATAAATGACCATCCCGACAGTGTAAATTTACAAGTGTGGATGTTTGCCATTAATGTTTGCCAATGTTCAATGCCATTCATGATTTACTCAGATACTGAAGCAGTCCTTGTCTAAATGCAACAAGGTCCTGGAAATACGCAGGTGTGTGCTTAAAAGTGACAAGTACCATTTCCATTACACATATGCCAAACAACGATTTCCTCTAACAACAGAAAATTGAACCGTATGCTCTAACGTTCAATGCCACCACCATCACTGAACACCCACCTAGCAATATCCTGGGGATTACAGTTAACCTGAACTGGACTGACCATATGATTCCATTACTCATTCCTGTGAAGGGCTTATGCTAAAACATCGACTCTCCTGTAACTCAGATGAAGCCTGACCTGTTTATGCTTTACCAGTGCCACACTTTGACTTATGAAAATTAATTGGCCACAAGAATATGCCAGGGGCTAGGAATCCTGCAGAAATAACTCACTTCATGATCTCCGAAAGCCTGTACCCCATCGATAAGACACATATTGAATATGGGTGTGATGAAATATCACCCCCACCATTTCCTTGGGTGAGTGCAACTTCACCATTCATTCACTGATACTCAGTAGTAGCAACACCTGCCATCTACACAGTGCTCTGCAGAAATCTATCAAGGCTCCTTACAACGTACATCTGAAGCCCGACCATCAAGAAGGACAAGGGTCGCCGATACATGGGACCCCCACCATCTGAGGAGCAGGAGAGTTGACTATTCACAACATTAATACAAAGGAAAAAAATACATATTTTCAAAGTTATTGCACTTAATAATAATAATGTGGTCTTGGGTGTGGGAATGATATTCATCTTTTCAATGTTCCTTACTGTGAGTTGGACACTGTTGTCATCATATTGTTGTTATAAAAGTGAACAGAATAAATGGGTGGATTTTATGCATATTGGACAATCTAAAAGTTGGTATTATGAAAGGATGTCAGAACTTCAGTAAAAAGACTTTGCTGTTAATGGTTAGAACAATGCTGTAAACATTGACACAGAGATTTCCAGCTCAAGTCACACACAACGACGTTGGGCTGGGATGACGCTGGCCATCAATGGAGTTGCACAATTCTGTTTGGATACTGACATTGTGGAGCTAACATACACTGGATATGGTTTATGATGGATTCACTGTAAGCTGCCATGTGCTGCGGGAGACCATCACCTTTATAACACCGTCATTCAGGATCAGGTCAAAGGTGCAGAATTACAGAGTTTAGGGACACACCAGAATAAATATACTTGCAAGACATGGCTGTTTACAGGTCATTGTTATAAATGTTGAACTGCGTCTGGACCAGCGCCATGTGCGAGTCCATTGACCAGTCTGCCCCACACACATCTCCCTGTTGTTCAGGTATGTCGCTAACCAGTCTATTGTGATGGATTGTGTGAGTAACTGCCCAGCTCCAGTTTGGAAGCTCTCTGGACAGATTTTGGAGATGGCCAGTGTTTTGGAGGTCATGGTGAGGGCCGGTAACACTGTGCCTGAATTCAGGCTTTTCCTCAAAATCATTTCCAAAGGCTTTGCTGTCTGCAAGATGGTGTGTTCACTCATCTGAACATGAATCGGCTGTTTACTACAGTCACTGAATTGTGTAATAGTTAGGTGTGCGCTCTGGTATTTCAATTATTGTTCACTTCAATTATTTTCAACTGAAAATATTGTTGTGTGATTTATTTTAAAATATGTAAGAAATAAAGTGATATTAACTCTTCACTATACAAAATGTAAAATTGACCTGCTGCATATTTCTCTCAGACTAATCAAGCAACAATCAATATTGCCTGGTTAGCAAGATTATGTGAACAGGACTATGTCCCAGGCAACATCACCATCCTCTCTGGTAGGTTCTGTCTCACTGAAAGGACACAGCCAGGCAGACGAGGGCAGCTCTTTGGCATATGGGGCAGCATGGTGGCTCAATGGTTAGCACTGCTGCCTTACAGCACCAGGGATCCAGGTTCGATTCCAGCCTTGGGCAACTGCCTGTGTGGAGTTTACACTTTCTCCCCATGTCTGCGTGGGTTTCCTCCCACAGTCCAAATATGTGCAGCTCAGGTGAATTGGCCAGGTGGGTTGCTCTCTGGAGGGTTAGTGCGGACTGGTCGGGCCGAAGGGTCTGTCCCACACTGTAGGGAATCTATTCTAATCATAGTGCTCAGCATTGATGCTGGATCCTGTGGCTGCTAGACTGCTCTGCAGCAGGTTTTGTGGGAATCAATAAAAGGGAAACCTATAATCGACTACATTGTCACCTTTCTGCCTGCTGCAGATACATCTCTCCATTTCATATATCTGTAATAATGGTCACTACACAGTCCTTATAGGAGCAAGGGCTATCTTCACGCTCTGCAGACCCTCCATACAATGATATATGCTGAATGTTACAGACTTTAAACAGGTTAAACAACTAATGACGATGCATCCATGAGGTACAATGGCACATCGGCGGCGGCAGCAGCATCAAATTCTGTACAACTCATACAGTCTGCAACTTCGTGGACCGACAAACCTCCCACTGTACAGTAACCATCACGGCCCGACACACCTCCCACGGTATAGTAACCATCACGGCCCGACATACCTCCCACTGTACAGTAACCATCACGGCCCAACAGACCTCCCACTGTACAGTAACCATCACAGCCCGACATACCTCCCACTGTACAGTAACCACCACAGCCCGACATACCTCCCACTGTACAGTAACCATCACACCCCGACATACCTCCCACTGTAGAGTAACCATCATGGCCTGACATACCTCCCACTATACAGTAACCATCACGGCCCTAGAGACATCCCACTGTACAGTAACCATCACAGCCCGACATACCTCCCACTGTACAGTAACCATTACGGCCCAACAGACCTCCCACTGTACACTAACCATCACAGCCCGACATACCTCCCACTGTACAGTAACCATTATGGCCCAACAGACCTACCACTGTACAGTAACCATCACAGCCCGACATACCTCCCACTGTATAGTAACCATCACGGCCCGACATACCTCCCACTGTACAGTAACCATCACGGCCCGACATACCTCCCACTGTACAGTAACCATCACGGCCCGACATACCTCCCACTGTACAGTAACCATCACCGCCCGACATACCTCCCACTGTACAGTAACCATCACGGCCCGACATACCTCCCACTGTACAGTAACCATCACCGCCCGACATACCTCCCACTGTACAGTAACCATCACAGCCCCACATACCTCCCACTGTACAGTAACCATTACGGCCCAACAGACCTATCACTGTGCAGTAACCATCACAGCCCGACATACCTCCCACTGTACAGTAACCATCACGGCCCGACATACCTCCCACTGTACAGTAACCATCACGGCCCAACAGACCTCCCACTGTACAGTAACCATCACGGCCCGACATATCTCCCACTGTACATTAACCATCACACCCCGACATACCCCCCACTGTATAGTAACCATCACGGTCAGACATACCTCCCACTGTACAGTAACCATCACGGCCCGACATATAGGTATAGGACAGATGTTAGGGAGATTCTTTACACAGCGAGTCGTGAGTTCATGGAATGCCCTGCTCGTACCAGTGGTGGACTCTCCCTCTTTATGGGCATTTAAGTGGGCATTGGATAGGCATAAGGAGGATAGTGGGCTAGTGTAGGTTAGGTGGGCTTGGATTGGCGCAACATCAAAGGCCAAACGGCCTGTACTGCGATATATTCTTCTATGTTCTATACTTCCCATTGTACAGTAACCATCACGGTCCAAATACCTCCCACTTTACAGTAACCGTCAACAGCGGCACTGTGGCTCAGTGGTTAGCACTGCTGCCTCACAGCGGCGGCCTCAAGTGACAGTCTGTGTGGAGTTTGCACATTCCCCCCGTGTCTGTATGCGTTTCCTCTGGGTGCTCCGATTTCCCCCCACAGTCCAACAGTGGATTGGCCATACTAAATTGCCCATAGAGTTCGGTGATTTAGTCAGAGGAAAATATGTCTGGGTAGGTTACTCTTCGGAAGGTTGGTGTGGACTGGTTGGGATAAACGGCATGTTTCCACACTGTAGGGAATATAATCTAACCTCCAAATACCTGCAAACTCAGACACACTTTCTCCTCTAGTATCCGCTGGCCATTTGAGGGTCGAGAACACCATCGAAGCAGACAGACCATTACCTTTTTGTTTCTAACTTTTAAATATATGGCCTCATTTGATGACTGCTTAACAGTATTGTCTCAAGCACTGTTGTTATGTCCTTCTTAATCAAAGGGGCAGCTCTCCCCCTCACTTACTTGTCTTTCTGTCACGCCTGTAGCTTCTGTTTCCTGGAACACTGAGCTGCCAGTCCTGCCCTTCTCTCAGCCATGTTTCTGTTACAGCTATAATATCTCAGTTCCCAGAGCTAATCCATGCTCTGAGCTCGTCTGCCTTAACAGTCAGGTCTCGGATGTTGAAATAAATGCCCTTTAAACCAGAAGTCTTTTCCCTCCCTCGACTATGCCCCTTAGATTTCCTTGCTTTTGATGGCTGATGTACTTTCCTCTGACTTTTCGATGGTCCCTCTCTTACTCAGAGTCACAACTCCCTGGGTAACTCGAGAAAATTTCCTCCCTGAGATACTAGTGCCCCTCTGCTTCAAGTGCAAGCCATCCCCTTTGTACAGGTCCCCTCTACCCCAGAAGAGATCTCAATGGCCCAAGAACTGAAAACCCTGACCAATACACCAGCTCCTCAGCCACACATCCATCTGGCCTATCTTTCTATTTCTATACTCACTGGCACGTGGCACTGGGAGTAATCTGGCGATCATTAACGTCAATATCCTCCTTTTTTAACTTCTCACCTAACTCCTTGTAATCATTTCACAGGACCCCATCCCTTTGTCTACCTCTGTCATATGGACCGATGTGCACAATGACCTCTGGCTGTTCACCCTCCCCTTCAGAATGTTGAGTAACGGCTCAGAGACATCCTTGACCCTGGTACTCGGGAGGCAGCACATCATCCTGGGGTCTCTTCTGCAGCCACACAGTCTCCTGTCTGTCCCCCTCACAACTGAGTCTCCTATAAGTATTGCGATCATTACAGAGGATCTGGCAAACAGAAACAGGGAGGAACTCCCTGCAGTTGGGTCCATGTTAGGAACGTGGAGTATTTTAAAGTGATGCAGTGAGAACGCAGGGCCAGTGTGCTCCTTGAAGAGTGAATAGTAAAGGCAGCAAGTCCAGCGAATACTGAACAAGTGACATCGTGAGTTTGATAAAGAAAACACAGTGCAATAAAATCAGGTGACGCCCTTCACAAGTATAGAGAGTGCAAGGGAATTGTGGAAAATGAGGGACAAACAATAGTCATGAAATATATTTGGCTGATACGAGTGCGGAAAAGCCACAGGTATTTTATCAGCATCGTGAGAGTAAGAGGCTTCCCAGTGAAACAGCGAGGCCTGTGAGAAACCAAAGGACAATCTGTGCATGGAGCCAGAGGAAGCAGGTGAGGTCTTCAATGAATACTTACCATCTGTATTCACACAGGACAGTAGCCAGGGATTTCAGTCGGGATGGTGAGGTTCCAGAATATGTTAAGATCAATAAGGAGGAGGTATTAAATACTTTCACAGGCATAAAGGTGGAGAAATCCGCAGTTCACAATTAAATGTATCCTAGGCTGCTATGGGAGGTAATGGAGGAGATTGCTAGGGCCCTGGTGGATATATTTAAAACTTTGCTGGCCACGGGGGAAGTGCTGAATGACTGGAGGATCGCTAATGTGGTTCCTTTATTCAAGAAGGGTGACAGAAATAGGCCAGGAAATTACAGAGGAGGTAGTCTGACAGCAGTGAGAGGGTAATTGGGAACAATTCTAAGGGACAGGTTGAATCAATAACTGGAAAGACAGGGATCGATTAGTGATAGCATGGATTTGGAAGAGGAAGATAATGTCTGATGAAATCAGCTGAGATTTCTATGAAATTACGATTGACGGTATTGATGAGGAGAAAGTGAGGTCTGCAGATGCTGGAGATCAGAGCTGAAAATATGTTGCTGGAAAAGCGCAGCAGGCCAGGCAGCATCCAGGGAACAGGAGAATCGACGTTTTGGGCATAAGCCCTTCTTCAGGCTTATGCCCGAAACGTCGATTCTCCTGTTCCCTGGACGCTGCCTGACCTGCTGCGCTTTTCCAGCAACACATTTTCGGTATTGATGAGGGCATTGCAGATGATGTGGGTTCCATGGAATTCATTAAGGCCTTTGACAAGGTCCCACCTGGAAGGCTGGTCCAAAAACGAAGAGCCACTGGGATCCAAGGCAAGTTGGCAAATTGGATCCAAAATTGTTGTGTGGGTTGGTTTTGTGATTGAAAGCCTTTGCCCAGCGGGTGTATCACAGGGATCTGTGCAGGAACCATTGCTGTTCATTATGGGCATCAACTCTGAAGTGAAAGCAGAAGGTATCATTAGCAGGTTTGCAGATGACATGAAAGGTCAGGGTGTTGTCCACAGTGAGGGGGGAGTCTCAGGCTACAGTCTGAAGGTTGAGGCTGGGACAGAATTTCAAGAGAATCATTTCAATCAACAAGCCCGGCAAGAGCACAGCAGGCAATGAGGGAAAACTGATCAATTAAGCTGCATTTACTTTAATGTAAAAGGCCTAACAGATTATACAGATGAACGCACGGCATGGATGGGAACATGGGACAGGGATATCACAGGAATTACAGAAACACAGCTGAGGGAGGGGCAGGACAGGCAGCTCAATGCTCCCGGGACAGATGCTACAGGAAGGATAGAAGGGGAGACAAGAGAGGAGGGGGATTGGTGTTTTTGATCAGTGAAAACATCACTGCAGCACTGAGAGAGGATATTCCTGTGGATCGCCCAGTGAAGCTGTATTAACAGAACTTAGAAATATAGCTGAATGATCAGTTTGATATGACGATACTACAGGCCCGCAGTAGTCAGCGGGAAATTGAGCAGCAAATACGTCGGAGATCTCAGATATCTGTAAGAATGATAGGGTTGTAACGGTTGTGGATTTTAACTTCCTAAACCTAGACTGGAACTGCCATAATGTTCACAGCTTGGATGGGAGGAATTTGTTCAGTGTGTTCAAGAAAACTGTCTCAATCAGTATGTAACTGGTCCGATTGGAGAACGGGATGAAACAACTCTCCCTTCGGAAACAAGGTCGAGAAAGGGGCTGAAGTGTCTGTGGGGCAGCACTTTAGCAAAGTCACCACAATTCTATTAGTTTGAAAATAGCGATGGAAAAGGACAGGCCTGGTCCACAAGTTAAAGATCAAAACAATGATATTTTCAAACGAGTCCACATTGGAGAACAGGAGGTGCTGAAGGTTTTCAAACACATTAAAATTAGACAACTCCCTGGGAACTAATCAAGTATATCCTAGGACATTGGGGTAAGTTAGGGAAGAAACTTACAATGATATTTCTATCACTGACAGCCACGGGTGGTGAGGTGGAAGTCTGGACGGTGGCTAATGTTGTGCCAGTATTTAGGATAGGCTGTGAGGGAAAGCCAGGGGTCTAAACACCAATTAGCTTGATGTCAGTGGTGCGAATGTTGTTGGAGGCGGACACAAACGGACACAAAATGGGCTTGACAGTAAGAAACAGAGGGTAGTGGTAGAGGGTTGTTGTGCAGACTGGGGCTTCTGACCAGCAGTGTGCCATAAGGATCGGTGCAGGATCCACACACGTGCATTATTGACATAAACGAGAATAAATGAATTATTGTTTGTAAATTTGTGGATAGTAAAATACATGTTATAATTGGCAGCGAATACAGTTATCAAAGGTGATCTTAATCAACTGAGCCAGTGGGTCCAAAAATGAAAGATGGGAGTTGAATTCAGGTGTTGGGCGTTGTTAAGATAAACCAGGGAGGCTAACACAGTTAATTGTTGGGCTCTGGACAGTGTTGTCTAGCAGAGAAAGACCAAGGAGTGCACTTACATTGTTCCTTGGAAGTGGCATCACAGGTGGACAGGGCGGGGAAAGCAGATTCGGCACACTAGCCCTCATGGGTCAGAGCATTGAGTAAATGGATTGATACAGCTGTACAAGACATTGCTGGGTCTCTAGTTGGTGTACTGTGTAGAATTCTGATCATCCTACTTCAGGAAACTGCAAATGGAACAAAGATTGACGAATATGTTACTGATACTGGAGGGATTTACAAAAACAGAAAGCAACACGGGGGAATGAGATGGAGTTGGCAGATAAGGTTAAGGAGAATCCAAAGAGATTCTACAGCACACAAGTACAAAAAGACTACTAGAGAGACAATAGGGCCCCTCAAAGATCAATAAGGCCATCCATGTCTGGAACCACAGGAAAGGGCGCGACCCGAAATCAATATTTCATGTCAGAACGTACTGTGGACAAAGACTAGAAAACAAAAGGAAATAAATAGTGATGTCTTGAAAAAGAGTCCCCATTACAGAAGAGGTGGTGCTGGAGGTCTTAGAATACAAAGGTATAGAAAGTCCTAGGTCCTGAACAAGCGTACCCCAGAACATTGTGGCAAAGTCGCAGTGGGGACCGTGGCAGAGATATTTTTATCATTATCTTTCATATTTCCATTGGTGGCTGAGGGGTGATCTTATAAAGATTTATAAAGACATGAGGGGTATACGCAGGGTGAATAGTGATGGTCTCTACCCCAGGGTAGGGGAATCCACAACTAGAGGGCATAAATATGAGGTGAGAGCGGAAATACTTAAAAGCGACCAGAGGAGAACATTTCCACACAGAGAATGGTGCACATATTGCATGAGCTGCCACTGAAGTGGTAGAGAAAAGTACAATTACATCATGGAAATGACATTTGGGCAGGTACATGGAGAGGAGAAGGTTTGACGGGATAGGGACCAAACGTGGGCAAATGCGACTCATTCAGGAGCTTTGGTCAGCATGGCTCTTTCTCCAGTTATTGGAGGAGGAGACTACTGAGATAAGGTATGTTGTAGGCACTGAAGCAAGTTACAGCGACAGGAATGGTAGTCTGGAATGCAGTATGTTTCATTGATGTGGAGGGACTATCGGGAAGGGAGGAGGTTACAGGGACAGGAACTGTTATATGAGTTACAAATTATTGAAGACACTGGCCCATGAGACATGGAATATGTACAGTGTTGGAGGGGGAACACAGAACAGAAAGATCCCAGGCAGCATTCCCACACGCACATGGGAAGCCTGCTTTCCCTCTGTTATACTGATGTTCTCTAAGACATCACCAGCCTGGATTGATAACTGTGACACTCCCGATGCTGTCTCAGTACAACAAAACTTACAGTAGGGGTGGGGATTGCGAAGGGTGTGTTTGTACTGTGCTCTCCCTCCAGCACTGTATCCATGTCATGTCTTGTTTTCCGATGTTTGGAGCCCTCTCATTGCTCTCTGCTCTTTGCACTGTGAGTGATCTTACCTCACTGCAGGATTTATTGAAGGCTCAAGATCTCCCTGCCCTTTGTCTCTCTGGCTGACAAACCATCTTCAATGTGGTGATGGACGAGGCACCCAACAGTTGGGAAGTCTATTGAGTCAGGACATTCCTGATTACCTACAGAAGACAGAGAAATAGGCAGAATGGGAAACTAGACTGATGCAGTGAAGGTTTTATATGCAGAAAGTCCTCACTATCACAGAGATCTGGGAAATCCCAGTGTCCATCCCTGGCCTGTGCGGCCTCATCTGTCTAGCGTAGAGAATTCTGCTGTCTCAGGATCTGGATTAGCTGCAAGAGTGAGAGACGTTAACAGAGGCAGCAATTAGACCCGCACAGTGAGGGATACAACATGGAGAGATACTGAGTGATATCACCAGAGTGCTGGAAGGTAACAGGATCAAACAATCGTGAAGGAAAAACAGGTTTAGTTTCATGATACACTGGTATCAATGCTCAGTGATGAGCACCTTGTGAGCAGGCGAAGTGATGGCCTGGTGGTATTATTGCTAGAGCATGTATCCAAAACCTCAGCTAATGTTAATGGGAGGCAGGTTTGAACCCCACCAGCTGAAGTGGTGGAACTTGAAATAAATTATTTTAAAAGTAGTAATTGACAATCCATAAATACCATTACTGATGTACAATAGATCCAAATACTTCTCCTTTCAAGAAGGACATCTGCCTATCTTCACGTGGCCTGCACGACGTACCCACAGCAAAGTGTTTGCCTCTCAATTACCCTCTGAAATGGCTGAGCAAGTTACTCAGCTCAAGGGCAGCTAAGTCTAGGCAACAAAGTCTGGTCAGCCAAAAGCACCCACCTTCCATACCTGATTCAAAAATAATCCATTCAGATGGTCCCACTGGAACACTGCTGGGAGTAGTGTCCTGGCCAATCATGTCGGTAGGTTTATGGGTCGGGCTTTAAACTGACAGAGAGGATGCAGGGACAGGGTTCAGGTGAAAAGATGGGACAAAGCTTAACTAAATCTGTACATCAGTGAATCAATTTGTGAGAGGAGATTTTGGGAAAGAATAAATGATGTTTTTATTGGAATGGACAAACTGTCTGCAATAAGGAAGACTGATTTGTGACACAGTGATTTAGACAGCAGTGAGACATGGTTCCAGGGCGAAAAAAAGGAGGAACATAAATATTCAATGGTTCCCAAGCTTGCGGAAACTCAGTCAAAATGGGTAACCCTAACAATAATGGTGACAAAGGTATTACCGAGAAAGCATTTGGTCTCAGAACATGAAATAGAGTCAGTCTGAATGTAATTCTGGCTGATACTTGCCAAGGTCACAAGCAGCAGAACAGTGTTACCATCCAAAGAGCATTCCATTTCTCATCACTGCATTAAACAGGAACTCATTGGAATTTTTAATAAAGGCATTGTGATAATTTAGTGCAACTTCAATATTCATATAATCTTGACAATCACACTGACAAGAGTAATATTCGAAGAGGAGATTGTAGAATTTTTTTCAGTGTATCTTTGAATAACACATTGTGCAACTGGCTAGGGATGTAACTATCTCAGAGCATTCGTTGTGTCATGAAACTTAGTGAATGAGTAATGTTACCTGGGGAGATCCTCTGGGAAATTGTGATAAAGTGCAGTTTAAAGAAATATAAAGTTTTAAATTGAATCACAAATAGGACAAGATACAACTAGAAACAAAAACAGACAAGTACATGAGTTCGAGAGGAGAATTGACCAAGGTAAACAGGCTAAACAGACTGAAATATTTGCCTGTACATGAACAGTGGAAAACATTTCAGGGAACAATGTAAAACACTCAACAAAAGGACATCCTATTGAAACAGAAAATCCTCATCAAGAAATTCCCACCAGTCCCTCACTTAGATTATGAGGCTTAGAAGATCACCACAAAGAACTTAAAATCCTGAAATCAGACAGAGTTTAACCAGTAAGTGTTAAAGGGATTGCAAATGGTCTGCTAGCAGGAGGAGAGCAGTGGGAAGGGGAATCATTGTCAGGAGCTATTGACACGATAGGAACAGGGAGAAAGGAAGGTGCTGAAGGCGGTGAGAGTGTTACAGAGTGTGGTCAGGGCCTGAATGGTGTTACAAAGCCAGTACGGATTGCTGCAGCTGGAGGTGTTTGCAGAGGTGGTGAGGGGCATATGCATTTTTATTTATATATTCATGGGATGAGGGTGTCACTGATTGGACCAACATTCTTTGCCCCACAGCTAGTTGTCCAGAGGGCAGTTAAGAGGTAGCCATATCGCTATGGACTGGATGCACATGTCAGCCAGACGAGGTTAGAATGTCAGATGTCCATCCCTCAAGGAGGTAAGTGAACGAGGTGAGTTCTTCAGACTGATCTACACAGCTTTTATAGTGGCATCACCGATGTCCTGTACAGCCACAACATGACATCCCAACTTCTACTCTCAATGCTCTGCCCAGTCAAGGTATCTATCCCAAATGCCTGCTTCACCAGCCTGTCTACCTGTGACACCACTTTCAAAGAACTGTGTACCTGCATCCCTGGGTCTCTGACTGACAACACTACCCAGGGCCCGAACATTAACTGTACAAGTCCCACCCTGGTTTGTTTCACCAAAATGGAACACCTCACAGATATCTAATTAAACTCCATCTGCTATTCTCCAGCCCACTACCCCAGCAGGACTGTTCATCCTGTTGTATTACAGATAACCTTCTTCACTGTCCACTTTACCACCAATTTCAATACCACCGAAGAAACTTACCAGGAAACCAATACTTCCATCCAAACCATTTATCCAAAATGACAACAATTCTGGAGCCAGTGCACCGCTGGTCACATGCCTCCAGTCAGAAAAAACAATACGTCTACCACCACCTTCTGCCTCCTACCATCAAAACAATTTTGTATCCAGTTGACTAGCTCCTCCTGAATGCCATATCCTTTTACATTGACCTGAACCTATTGCTCAGTTTACCATAATGCGACGTAGAACACAGAACACTACAGCACAAGACCCCTAAGCCATGAGGCCATGCCAACTTTTATCCTACGGTAAGATCAAACTAACCGACATACCCTACATTTTACTGTCATCTATGTGTTTATCCAAGAGTGTATAAAATGTCCTGAATGTATGTGACTCTCCTTCCACTCACCTAACAGCCTTTGTGTAAAGAACCTATCTCTCCTTAACCATCCACCAATCACCTTAAAATTATGCCTGCTCATAATAGCCATTTATGCTATGGTATAAAGAAGTGTCTCACTATTCACTCTCTCTGTGTCTCACATCATGTTCACCTCTACCAAGTCGCCCCTCACCCTTCTTCACTCCAATGAGAAAAGCCTTACCTCCCTCAGACTTTCTTCATAAGACATGCCCTCCAGCGCAGACAGCATCCTGGTAAATCTCCAATTTAACCTCCCTAAAGCTTCCACTGTCTTCCTGTAACGAGGGGACCAGAACTAAACAAAATATTCCAAGTGGGGTCTAACCAGGGCTCTATCGATCTGCAGCATAACCTCACAGTTTTAAACTCAATCCCCCAGCTAATGAAAGCCAACACAACATATTCCTTCTTAACAACCCTATAAGCTTGGGTGGCAACTTTGAGGGATCGATAGACGTGGAAGCCAAGGTCCCTCTGTTCCACAACACTACCAAATATTCTGCATTTAACCCATTCAAGTTTTACCTTCCTCAATGAATAATTTCACACTTTTCCAGATTGAACTCCATCTACTACTTCTCAGCCCAGCTCCGCATCCTGACAATATCATGTTGCAACCTACGACAGACCTCCACACTATCCACCACTCCACCAACCTCCATGTCATTGGCAAAATTACTAACCCACTCTTCCACACCCACATCCAAGTCATTAAAAAAAATCACAAAGAGCAGGGGTCCTTGAACCGATCCCTACAGAACACCACTGGTTACCGAGCACCAGGCTAAATGCTTCCCATCCATAATCCCCCTCTGTCTCCTATGAGCCAGGAATTCTGTACCCAGACAGACAGGTTGTCTGTATCCCAAGCCTCTGTACTTTCTGAATGAGCCATAAATGTGTTTTATCACATTCTCAAAGGATTCAATAAGATTTCTGAGGCATGATCTGACCCTCCCAAAGCCATGCTCACTATCTCTTATCAAACTATGGTTTTCCAGGGAGTCATAAATCCTGTCTCTCACAGTCCTCTCCAATAATCTGCACACCACAGACATAAGAACATGAGGTCCATAATTACCAGGATTATCCCCATTCCCTTTCTTGAACAAGGGAGTAACATTTGCCAAACTTCCAATCATGCTAACTACTGAGTGATCTTACCACCCCCATATAACCCGATAAAAGTCCCTTTCTAGATTTGTACCACCCTCAAGGTTCTGCAGCCTTTCCTACCTCCGTAATATGACCCGGACTCTACAACCCTTCCTTCCACTGCAATGTTGCCGAGAGGGGACTGGAAAGTGATGGGGGTTACAGAGACAGGGAATGATATCAGGATGGGAAGGTGTTGTAGATATTAGGAATACTGCTGTGGTAAAGAACCTTTACAGGGTGAAAGGCAGGATTCTTGACAGTGTGGAGGAACAGAAGAATCTTGATGTCCATGTCCATAGATCCCTCAATGTTATCACTCAAGTTGATTGCCTAGTAAAATGTAGGGTCTGTAGTTTAGTTTAATCTGAGAGTAGGATAAAAAGTCATTGCAACGTCGAGGGCCGAAGGCCTCCACTGTGCTGTATTGCTCTATATTCTAAATAAGGAGGCTCACAATGGCACAAAGTGGCTTCAGAAAGCTGGATAGATGGGATCTGAATGGAGAGACACAAACAGGAAGGGTTGCTCGTATTGTCAGGAGGTAACAGAGACAGCAATGGTATGACCTAGAGCAGACGATCCAGACTGGGAGGGGTGTGGGGACTGGAGGTGGTTTCACAGGGAGGGAGGACCATAGAGCCACAGGGTGTTACAGAAATGTAGAGAGCTGTAGGGTCTACAGGAGTTCATGGAGATGGGGAGCTGGGGAGGGATGCAGCAGTTACAGGCATAAGAATGTTGGTAGGATGGGGTGATTTGCACAGATGGGAGTGTTTTAGGTGAATGGAGCAGATTACAGAAATCTAGATGGTTTTACAGATTAGAAGAACAAACAGCTATGTGGAGGCTAGTCGTGACTGAAGATGTTTATAGTTATTGAAAGGCTTAGGTTCTGCAGGTTATTTAGGTATAGAGGGTGTGGTGTCTGACAATTTTACCAGGAGATAAGGACATCCATTTTGATTGGAGACAGTCTCACAGAAAAGGGAGCATTAGTAACTTCCTGTGGTTTGGTCAAAGTGGGAAAGTTTGTAAGGGAAGGTGACATTTACACAGATAGGGGTGTAAGAGATGGAGAAGGTGATGGAGATGGATGGATGATGGACAGACTGGAAGACCTGACATTGACAGGATGGATGATAGGCAAGGGAGGATGTTACACAGATAGTGAGTCTTTTCGGAACTGGATCAGATAGTCACAGGCATTGCAGTGAGTTCTACAGATAAGGAGTGCTGCAGGGACCTGAGAGGATTGTACAGTCTTCACAGATTGATCATGTCTTTCGGACTGGAAGAAGATACGAATAGATTAAACTCTATGTACGCTGTTTTCTTTTTTCCTGAACAGAGTCTCAATATCCCTCATCAGGCAGGGATCCCTGAACCTGCTAGATTTTCCCTTCTTTCTAAAAGGGACATACTGGCTCTGGATTCTTGAGATCACACTTTTAAAAGCCTCCTATTTGTCCGTCATTCCTTTTCCTTCAATCAGACTCACCCAATCGATGGTAGTTATAATTTGGAGGAGCCGGTGTGGGACTGCGGTGTACAAAGTTAAAAATCACACCACACCAGCTTCCAGTCCAGCAGGTTTATCTGGAGGCACTAGGTTTCGGAGCGCTACTTCATCTAGGTGGTTGTGAAGCACAATCATAAGGCTCAGAATTTATAGCAACAGGATTGCAGTGTCATGGAATGTAATATCAAACACATTTAGTTTCAGCCTTTCATCTTTTAGGATGATCACCTTCGCTTCGAAAGCTAGTGTTTCAAAATAAACCTGTTGTACTATAACCCGGTGTTGTGTGATTTTTAATTCACCCAATCTACCTCTGCTCGATCCTGCCTAATGGCCCCAAATCTAGCCCTGCTCCAATTTCACACCTTAATCTGTCAATCTGTCTGATCTTTTTCCATAACAATGTTAAAACGAAGACAGTTGTGGTCACTGCACCCAAAGGATAGGCCAACTAATTACAGATAAGACAGTCTGACAGCAGGGGGAGGGAAATTATTGGGAACAATTCTGAGGGACAGTTTGAATCAATAACTGGAAAGGCAGGAAGCAATTAGGGATAGTCAGCACGGATTTGGCAAAGGAAGATCCTGTCTGATGAATTCAGCGGAGTATTCTTTGAAATTACGATTAAAAATGTTGATGAGGGCAGTGCAGATGAGGTGGGTTCTTTGGAGTTCATTAAGGCCTTTGACAAGGTCTGGAAGGCTGGTCCAAAAGGGAAGATCCCATGGGATCTAAGGTACGTTGGCAAATTGGCTCCACAATTGGTGGAGGGTTGGTTTTGTGATTGAAAGCCTTTGTCCAGCGGGTGTACCACAGGAAGCTGTGCAGGAACCATCGCTGTTTATTATGTACATTAATGAGTTGGATGTGATATCAGAAGGTTTACAGATGACATGAAAGGTGACGTTGTTGTCCACAGTGAGGGGGATGGTCTCAGGCTAGAGTCTGAAGTTTGAGGTTGGGACTGAATTTCAAAGAGTCATTTCAATCGATAAGGCAGGCAAGAGCACAACAGGCAATGAGGGAAAACCGATCAATTAAACTGCACTTACTTTGATGTAAAAGGCCTGACAGATAAGACAAATGAGCGCATGGTATAGATGGGAACATGGGACTGAAATATCACAGGTATTACAGAACAACAGCTGAGGGAGGGACAGGACCGGCAGCTCAATGATCCAGGGACAGATGCTAGAGGAAGGACAGAACAGGAAACAAAAGTGGAGGGAGAGTGGAGTTCTTGATTAGTGAAAAAAATCACTGCAGCACTTAGAGAGCGTATGACTGGGGATCGCCCAGTGAAATTCTCTTAGTGGAACTGAGAAATAAGAATGAGTCATCACTTTGATATGACTGTATTACTGGCCCCCAATAGTCAACAGGAAATAGAGCAGCAAATATATCAGGAGATCTCAGATATCCAAGAATAATAGGGTTGTAATGGTCGGGGATTTTAATTTTCCATAACTAGACTGGGACTGCCATAATGTATACAGCTTGGATGGGAGGAATTTGTTCAGTATGTTCAAGAAAACTGTCTCAGTCAATATGGAAATGGCCTGACTGCAGAAAGGGATAAAACCTAACGTCCTCTTGGGAAACAAAAGTAGGGAAAGGGACTGAAGTGTCTGTAGGGGAGCACTTTGGCAAAATTACCACACTTCTATCAGTTTGAACATAAATGTCACGTCAGAACGTACTGTGGAGAAACTCTGGGGAAGTCAGGGAAAGAAGCAGTGATGTCTTCACAAGAGTCCACATTGGCGAACAGGAGGTGCTGAAGGTTTTAAAACGCATAAAATGTAGACAACTCACTCGGAACTAATCAGGTGTATCCCATGACATTGGGTAGGAGGGGGGTTAGGGAAGAAATTGCGGGGTCCCTTAGAGAGATATTTCTATCAAAGACAGCTACAGGTAATGAGCTGGGAGTCTGGAGGGTGACTAATGATGTGCCAGTATTTAAGAAAGGCTGTGAGGGAAAGCCAGGGACCTAAACACTATTTAGCTTGATGTCAGTGGTGCGAATGTTGTTGAAAGAGATTCGGTAGGGCAGGAGTGACATGCATTTGGAAAGGATTGATTAGGGATAGTCAGCACAGCTTTGTGTGTACAAAGTAGTGTCTCGCAAACTTGACTGAGTTTGTTGAAGAGGTAATTAAGAAGATAGATGAAGACAGAGCAGTAGACATTGCCCATCCTGACTTCAGCAAGGCCTTTGACAGGGTTTAGCCAGGTGCACTGGTTAGTAAGGTTAGATCACATGGAATCAGGGAGAGCGAGACAAACGGACACAAAATGGGCTTGACAGTAGGAGACAGAGGGTAGTGGGAGAGGGTTGTTGTGTGGACTGGAGGCTCTGACCAGCGGTGTGCCATAAGGGTTGGTGCTGGGGCCACATGTGCATTATTTACATAAACGAGAATATAGGAATCATCGTTAGTAAGCAAAATAAGTGTTACAGTGGGGAGTGAAGACAGTTACCAAAGAGGCTCTTGATCAACTGGACAAGTGGGTCAAGGAATGAAAGATGGATTTTAATTAATGGATTTTGTTAAGACAAAACAGGGACGACTAACACTGTTAATGGTAGGGCCCTGTTCAATGCTGTCGAACAGACAGAGAGACCAAGGGGTGCAGTGACATTGTTCCTTGTCAGTGGTGTCACAGGTGGACAGGGTGGGGAAAGCGGATTAGGTACACTTGCCCTCATGGGTCAGAGCATTGAGCTGGTACATCATGGTACGGCTGTACAAGACATTGCTGGGTCCCCAGTTGGAGTACTGGGTAGAATCCTGATTTTCCCGATTTAGGAAGCATTTTCTGAAACTGTACACAGAGCAAAGACTGACGAAGATGTGACTGATACTGGAGGGTTTGACTTACAAGGATAGGATGGATAAGCTGGAAAGCACAACAGTGGGAATGAGATAGCTTTGGCAGATAAGGATAAGGAGAATGCAAGGAAATTCTTTAGCATACAAGTACAAAAATGCAACTAGAGAGACAATAAGGCCCCTCAGGGGTGGAACCACAGGAGATGCGCGAGACCCTAAATGAATATTTCATGTCAGAACGTACTGTGAACAAAGACTAGAAAACAAAGGGAAAGAAACAGTGATGTCTGGTAAAGAGTCCCCATGACAGAAGAGATGGTGGTGGATGTCTTAGAACACAAACGTAGAAAAAGCCGTAGGTCCTGAACAACTGTATCCCAGAACATTGTCGCAAAGCAGTGGCAGGGACATGAGCAGAAATATTTATATCATTGTCCTTCGTATTTCCATTGGGCGTAGGTGGCTGAGGGGTGACCTTATAAAGGTTTACACCCATGAGGGGTACAGGTAAGGTGAATAGTGAAGGTCTCTACCCCAGGGTAGGGGAGTCCATAACTAGAGGGCAGAAATATGAGGTGGGAGAGGGAAGACTTAAAAGGGATCAGAGGAGAACATTTTTCACAGAGAGCATTGAATGAGCTGCCAGGGGAAGTGATGGAGAGAAGCACAATGACAACATGGAAAAGACATTTGGGTGGATACATGGAGAGGAGAAGGTTTGAAGGGATACGGGCCAATTATAGGGAAACCTGACTCGTTCAGGAACCGTGTTCAGCATCGACTAGTTGGATCAAAGCAAAGGTTCTGTTTCCGTGCTGCATGACTCTGTCATTGGAGGAGGAGACTACCGAGATAAGGCATGTTGTAGACACTGAAGCAAGTTACAGAGATAGGGATGGTAGGCTGGAATGCAGTACATTTCAAACATGTGGAGGGACTATAGGGAAGGGAGAAGGTTACAGGGACAGGAACTGTTATAGGAGTTAAAAATTATTGAAGACACCAGTCCATGAGACATGCCATAGATACAATGTTGGAGAGGGAAATACGGTAGAGAAATCCCAGGCAGCATTCTCACCCTCTCTTGGGAAGCCTGCTTCCCCTCTGTTGCACTGATGCTCACTAAGACAGCACAGGCCTGGATTGATAACTGTGACACTCCCGATACTGTCTCAGTACAACAAAACTTACAGCAGGCGGGTTGGTTGAGCCTGAGGTTTGTCTGTATTCTGCTCCCCCTCCAGCACTGTATCTATGTCATGCCTTGTTAGCCGATATATGGAGCCCTCTCATTGCTCTCTGTTCTGTGCACTGTGAGTGATTTACCTCACTGCAGGATTTATTGAAGGATCCAGATCTCCCTGCCCTTGGTCTCTGTCGGACCAACCATCTTCAATGTGGTGATGGACGATACACCCCGCAGCTGTGAAATCTATTGAGACGGGACCTTCCTGAGTACCTACAGGAGACAGACAAATAGACAGAATGGGAATTTATACTGATGTAGTGAGAGTTACACATAGAGAATGGTCCTAAGTAAAACAGAGATCTGGAAAATCCCAGACTCCGTCCCTGGCCTGTGCTGCTGCGTCTCTCTGGAGTGGAGAATTCTGTTGACTGAGGATCTGGAGTAACTATAAGAGCGAGGGGCATTGACAGAGGCAGCAATTAAATCCACACAGTGAGGAATACCACATGGAGAGAGATACTGAGTGATATCACCAGAGTGCTGGAAGGTATCAGGCTCAAACAATCCTGTCAGAAGGCTTCCGAATCAATCAATTGTGTGGGAAGAAGGGGTTCTGCTTTCATGATGGTATAACTGGTCAGGAATGAGCAACCAGTGAGCAGGCGAAGTGATGGCCTAGTGGTATTATTGCTAGAGCATGTATCCAAAACCTCAGCTAATGTTCGGGGGAGGCAGGTTTGAATACCACCATCAGAAATGGGGGAATTTGAAAACAATACTTTTGAAGATAATAATTAATAATCCATAAATAGCTATGAGACAATTGCTGATGTACAAAAAAATACAAACACTTGTCATTTCGAGAAGGACATCTGCCTATCGTCACGTGGTCTGCACAAAATACCCACAGCAAAATGTTTGTCTCTCAATGACCCTCTGAAATGGCCGAGCAAGTTACTCAATTCAAGGGCAGCTAGGGCTGGGAAACAAAGGCAGGTCAGACAGAGACACCCACATCCCATACCTGATTTAATAATCCATTAGGATAGTCCCACTGGAACCGTTCTAGGACCAATGTCCTGGCCAATCCTGTCGGTAGGTTTATGGACAGGCTGTAAACTGACAGAGATTATGCAGGGACAGGGTTCAGGTGAAAGGAGCTTTCCAAATCCAAATAGAAAAGGGAAGCATCGGAACAGCGTGGGGATGTGCCTGAAGACAAGCAGAAAGGAACAGGATGGGAAAAGGTTCAGTTAAAACTGTACATCAGTGAATCGGTTTGTGACAGGAAATTGTGGGAAAGAGTAAGTTATGTTTTGTTTGGAATGGACAAAGTCTCTGCAATCGGGTAGTTGGATTTGTGACACAGAGATAAAAGAGATTTAGACAACAGTGAGACATGGTTCCAGGGTGAACAAAAGGTGGAACATTAATATTCAATGGTTCACAACCTTGTGGAAATTCCGGAGAAATGGGCAACACTAACAATAATGGATACCAAAGGCATGACAGGGAAAGCATTTGGCATCAGATCATGAAGTTGAATCAGTCTGAATGTAAATTCTGGCTACTACTTGCCAAGGACACAAGCAGCAGAACATTTTCAGCAACCGAACAGCATTTCGTTGCTCATCACTGTGAAGAATAGGAATCAACTGGAATTTTTAATAAAAGCATTGTGATAATTTTGGGAAACTTCAATATTCCCAAAATCTGGGACATTCACACTGACAAGAGCGATATTGGAAGAGGAGTTCAGAGAATTTTTTTTCAGAGTTTCTTTGAATAACACATTGTGCAACTGGCTAGGGATGTAACTATCTCAGAGCGATTGTTGTGTGATGAAATTTCGTGAATGAGTAATGTCACCTGGAGAGATCCTCTGGGAAATTGTGAGAAAGTGCAGTTTAAAGAAATATAAAGGTTTAAAGTGAATCACAGAAAGGACAAGCGACAACGAGAAACAAAAATAGCCAATTACATGTGTTTGAGAGGAGAACTGACCAAAATAAACCGGCGAAACGTGTGTCTGTAAATGAACAGTGGAAAACATTTGAAGGAACCGTGTAAATCATTCAAATAAAGGACATTCCATTGAAACAGACATAACTTCAACAAGAAATCCCCACAGGTCCCTTACTCAGGACAAAAGGGATCATACTAGATTATGAGGCTGAGAAGATCACCAAAAAGTACTTAAAATCCTGACGTTAGAGAGTGTTTTAGGAGTAAGTTTAAAAGGGATTGCAACGGGTCTGCTACCAGGGGGAGGGCATTGGGAAGGGGTAATATTGGCAGGGCATATTGAAACGATAGGAACAGGGAGAATTGAAGGTGCTGGAGGCAGTGAGAGTGTTACAGAGAGTGGTCATGGCCTGAACGATGTTACAAAGCCAGTACGGATTTCTGCAGCTGGAGGGGTTTTCAGAGGTAGGGAGGGACATATGTATTTTTATTTATTCATTCATGGAATGAGACTGCCACTGATTGGACCATCAATCTTCCGCCCCCCACTGCTACTTGCCCAGATGGTAGCTCAGAGTCAGCCAAATTGTTGTGGGTCTGGAGTCACGTGTCGGTCAGACCAGGTTAGAATGTCTGATGTCCTTCCCTAAAGGAGGTAAGGGAACTAGATGAGTTCTTCCTACTGATCAACAATGGTTTCATGGTGGTCTCACCAATGTCTTGTACAGATACACCATGACATCCTTCTCCTACCCTCAATGCTCTGACCAATGAAGGTAACCATCCCAAACGCCTGCTTCACCAGCCTGTCTACCTGTGACACCACTTTCAAAGAAATGTGTCCCTGCATCCTTGGTCTCTGACTGACAACACTACCCAGGGCCCGAACATTAACTGTACAAGTCCCACCGTGGTTTGTTTCACCAAAATGGAACACTTCACATTTATCTAATTAAACTCCATCTTCTATTCTTCAGCCCACTATCCCAGCAGTACTGTTCATCCTGTTGTATCACAGATAACCTTCTTCACTGTCCACGTTACCACCAATTTCAGTGACACCCAAAAAACTTACTTACCAGGAAACCAATATTCCCGTCCAACCCATTTATCCAAATGACAAACAACAGTGGGCCCACTACACCGCTGGTCACATGCCACCAGTCAGAAAAACAATATGTCTCCCACCACCCTCTGTCTCCTACCATCAAGCCAATTTTGTATCCAGTTCACTAGCTCCTCCTGAATTCCATATCCTTTTCCATTGATATGAGCTTATTACCCTGTTTACCATACAGACACAGAACAGTACAGCACAAGACCCTTCGGCCATGATGCCATGCCAACCTTTTATCCGACTGTATGATCAACCTAACTTACGTACCCTTCATTTTATTATCATCCATGTGCCTATCCAGAAGTATATTAAATGTCCCGAATGCATCTAATTTTACTGCCACCACTGGCAGTGCATTCCACTCACCCACCATTCTATATGTAACGAACCTACCTCTGATATCTCCCCTTCACCATCCGTGAATCACCTGGAAATTATACCCCCTTGTAATAGCTATTTACGTCAGGGTAAAAAATGTCTCTCACTATTCACTCTCTCTGTGCCTCTCATCATCTTGTTCACCTCTACCAGGTCACCACTCACCCTCCTTCACTCCAATGAGAAAAGCCTTAGCTTGCTCAAGCTTTCTTCATAAGACATGCCCTCCAGTACAGGAAGCATCCTTGTAAGTCTCCTCTTTACCCTCTCTAAAGCTTCCACATCCATCCTGTAATGAAGGAACCTGAACTGAACACAATATTCCATGTGGGGTCTAACCAGAGCTCTTTAGGGCTGCAGCAAAACCTCATGGCTTTAAAACTCAATCCCCAAACTAATGAAATCCCACACAATATATTCCTTCTTAACAAGCCTATCAGCTTGTGTGGCAACTTTGAGGGATCTCTGGACTTGGAACCCAAGATCCCTCTGTTCCTCCACACTGCCAAGGATCCTACCTTTAACCCTGCATTCTGCATTCAAATTCAGTCTTCCAAAATGAATGACTTCACACTTTTGCAGATTCAACTCCATCTGCCACTTCTCAGCCCAGCTCTGCATCCTGTCATTTCCCCGTTGCAACCTACATCAGCCATTCCACCAACCTTCGTGTCATTGCCAAACTTACTAACCCACTCTTCCACTCACATCCAAGTCATTTATAAAACCACCAAGAGCAGAGGTCCTGTAACCTCTCCCTGCAGAAAACCACTGGTCACTGAGCTCCAGGATGAATGCTTTCCATTCATCATCATCCTCGATCTTCTATGGGCCAGGAATTCTGTATCCAGACAGACAGGTTTCCCTGTCTCCCATGTCTCTGTACTTTCTGAATGTGTCACATCGCCAAAGGACTCAATAAGATTTGTAAGGCATGACCTGCCCCTTACAAAGCCATGCTGACTATCTCTAATCAAACTATGGTTTTCCAAGGAATTATAAATCCTGTCTCGGAGTCCTCTCCAATAATCTGCACACCACAAATATAAGATTGACAGGTCTGAAATTCCCAGTGTTATCGGTATTCCCTTTCCAGAACAAGGGAATAACATTTGCCGCCCTCCAACCATCTGGTACAACTCCAGTGGACAGTGAGGGTGCAAAGGTCATTGCCAAGTGCACAGCAATCTCTTCCCTCACTTCGTGTAGTAACTTTGGGCACATCCCGTCTGGTCCAATAGACTTTTCTATCCTTATGTTTTACACAATACTCAGCACATCCTCTTTCTTAACATCAACTTGTTCACATATATCAGCCTGTTTCACGCTATCCTCACAAATGACAAGGTCCCTATCAGTAGTGAATAGTGAAGCACAGTATGCATAAAGGAAATCCCCTACCTCCTGTGACTCCAGGCACATGTTCCCTCCACTATCCCTGACCGGCCCTACCCCCACTCTGTCCATCCTCTTGTTCCTCACATAAGTAGAGAATGCCTTACGGTTTTCCTTAATCCTTCCCAACAAAGCTTTTTCATACCCCCTTCTAGCTGTCCTAAGTCCATTCTTCAGTTCGTTCCTGGTACCTTCAGAGAGTCCCTACAGTGTGGAAACAGGCCATTTGGCCCAACAACTCCATATCAACCCTCCAAACTGTACCCCAACCAGAACCATCCCCCAACCTAATTCTCTCCATTTGCCCCGACTTATGCACCAAACCTACACACCCGTGAACACTATGGGTAATTTAGCATGGCTGAGTCACCTGACCTGGACATCCTTGGGCTGTGGGGGAAACCGGAGCACCTGGAGGAAACACATGCTGACACGGGCAGAACGTGCAAACTCCACACAGACAGTCACCTGAGGCTGGAATCAAAATGGAGTGCGTGGTGCTATGAGGTAGCAACGTTAACCACTGGGCCATCGTGCTATTCCATGTTACCCTCTAGAAACCTATCTGACCCTTGCTTCCTCAAACTTAAATAAGCTTCCTTCTTCCTCTTGACTAGATGTTCTACATCCCTTTCAACCTTGTTAAATGATTCGCTGTCCATGTGGACAATGTTGACTGCTCTGCCTTCATCGATCTCTTGGCCACCTGCTTGAAGAGTCAATCCGGTTTGTGAAACACGGTTTCCCACTCACAAAGCCATGCTGACTATCTCTAATCAGCCCTTGCCTTTCCAAATACACATAGCTCCTTTCTCTCAGAATCTCCTCCAACAACTTCCCCACCACTGGGCTCACTGGGCTGTAATTTCCTGGCTTTTCCCTGGAGCCCTTATGTGATGGAACAGCATAATGTTCCCTCCAATCTTCCGGCACCTCACTGCATCTGTTGATAATATAAATATCTCTGTAAGGGACACTGCAACCTCTTCCCTAGCTTCCCACAATATTCTAGGATAAACCTAATGAGCTACTGAGGATTGATCTACCTTTACTTGTTTTAATATTCCAGCACTTTCTCTTCTCTGGTGAGGATTCTTTCCAAGACATCACCATTTATTTCCCCAAGTTCCCGAGCTTCCATGTCTTTCGCCACAGTAAATACTGACAAGATTATTTTGTCTAATATCTCACCCATCTCCTCGGGTTCCACACATAGGCGACCTTACTGATCTTTAAGGGGCCCTATTCTCTCCCAAGTTACTCTTTAGCCCTTATTGAAACTTGCGTAAAGGCTTCTGATAATTCAAATACACCATACCCCTATACCACTCCACCCCTTCTACACCCAACAGGCTCAAAAACAAATTCTCTTTTATCAAATGTGTTTCCAAGTGGCCAGTTAATGCATATTGACATATCCTTTCTAACAATGTCAATATTCTCCCGACTTACTATCAGGCTAACACTATTTGGTTTCAGACTGACAGCAGAAAGGGCTGTGGGAGTTCTTGTTTATCAATCTAAAAAGGGTAGCCCACAGGTTCAGCAGGTAATAAAGAAGGCAAATGAAATGCTGGCATTTATTACAGAGGGAATGGAGTCTAAAGATAGGCAGGTCTCGCTAAAACTATGCAAGGTACAAGTCAGACCACACCTCGAATATTATGAACAGTGTGAGTGCCCGAAGGAAAGATGTTGTCGCATTGGAGGCAGTCCAGAGAAGGGTCACTCGGCTGATCCTGGGAATGGAGGGATTTTCTAACGAGAAGAGGTGGAGTAGGTTGAGGTTGAACCCATTGAAGTTTAGATAATGAGAGAGAAATGGAATGAATCATCCAAGATTCTGAGGGTCTCTGATCGGGCAGATGCTGGGAAGTTAGAAAATAGAACAGTAGAGCACAGCAACAGGTCCTTCAGCCCACCACGTCTATGCTGTCCATGATGCTATTCTAAATCATACCATCTGCCTGCACATGGGTCCATAACCCTCTATTCTCTGCCCGTTCATGTCTAAATGCCACTTCAAAACTTTACTCACATTTCTGTTTCTATGACCTTGCTTGGCAACTTCCACTCTCTGTTAAAAAAAATAACTTGCCTCACAAATATCATTTAAACTTTCTCTTTCTCACCTTAAATCTCTGCGCTCTAGTATTTGAAAGTTACACATTGGAAAAGAGATTCTGACTATCCACATTATCTATCCCTGTCCTAATGTTATATCCCTGTACCTGATCGCCTGTCAGCCTCTGATACTCTCACAAAGCAATCCAACTTTGTTTAATTTCCTCTTAACACCTAAGACACTCTTAAAAACGTAACACAGGTAACGTGCTGATAAACCACTTTTGTATCATGTCCAAAGACTCCACATCCTTCCTGTTTTGTGGAGATGAGAACTGCGCACAGTACTCCAAATGTGACCAAACAAGCATTTGATGCAATTACAGCATCAAATGCAAACGACTTTACCCAACGTTGTGACCGATGAAGGCCAGTGCTCCATTTGCTTTCCTTCCCATCTGAAACACTTCTGTTGCCATTTTCTGGGAGTTACTGACTTGCACCAAGATCCTTCTGCATATCAATATCCCTCAGTATGCTAACTTTCTTCTTGAATTTGACATCAGCTCACACTTGTCCAGATTAAACTCAGTTTGCTATTTCTGTCTACACTCCAACTGTTCTGTAAACTCCTGCAGATTTTACTGAATCAGGGAAACAAGGGTTTTGTGGAAAAGGCAGGAAAGTAGAGTTGAACAGTATCAGATCAGTCATGATCTGATTGAAGGACAGAGCATACCCAATTGGCCAAATGGCCTCATTCCCTTCCTACATGTCATAGTCTGAGCACAAACTCAATATGTCCTGCATAATATTATGGATCTCTGCTCACAAAACTCCTATATAATGGGATTATTGGATATTTATTAGTACACAGCTTTTGATCTACAAATATGATATGATGTTATAGAAAACCATCTCACATACAATCCAGGATTCTATCCATTACAGCACTGATACTCATTGCTGTATCAGTCGGCATGGAGACCACTGTCACACACAGTTACTGTACTGCCCTTGTCATAAGTACATTCAGTGTCCTGACTGTAACCATATTGACATTCCCATCACTGGTTGGTGCCTACAAAAGAACTCCTGCTAATGGTTGCTGCTGCTTGTTTATTCTCAGCTCCACTTTTCATATTCAGATTCATATGACTGTCTCATTAATGCATTAACCTCATCCTTCCTTCACAACTTGTTGGGTTTTTGCCTAGTCTGCCAATTGGAACTAGATTGGGTTGGGATATCTGCTCAGCATGGATGGGTTGGCTCGAAGGGTCGGTTTCCATGCTGCACATCTCTCTGACTCTATGGCTCTATCCCAACAAACCTTCAGCATTCACCTCCCAGCGATGGTCATTCAGCAGCTAACAGATAGTTCCATCATATCTATTCACTGTCATTCCATCTGCCTTATGGCGAATACCGGGAGTCATTCCTCAGTAGTGGGGAGGTTGAACAGATGCGTAGAGGTTACAGAGATAGGGAGGCTTATAGGGACTCGAGAATGTTAGAGTTAAACAGTTACATCTGGTCAAGAATGTCAGCGGGACAAAGGGGTTTGGGGATTGGAGGAATTTACAGAGATAGAGGGAGCTAGATTAGATTCTGGAGATAGGGAATAGGGATGGAGAAAAGAAGAGGTAGGCAGGCTGAGAGGGACAGACAGGGAGCTGTTTCATCTAGGAGAGTATTGTGTATACTAACAGAGATATGGAAGGTTGTCGTGATTGAAGATGTTTACAGATATAAGGCGGTTTCTAGGCTCTGGAGGCTACATAGATCGGAAGGCAATGGAGAATGCCAGGTTACTGGGTTGGAGACAGTTACACAAATGGGGGCGTTGCACAAACTGAAAGAGGTTCCTGTGGTCGCGAGGGGTATGGTGTCGGGAATGAGGGTGAAATTTAACAAGATAAAGATCAAAGAATTGGAGAAGGATAAGCAGATTACAATTTTTTCACAGCTAAGGAAGTGTTGTAGGAACTGGAGAAGATTGCCTAGGTAGGGACCGATGGAGAGGTTAAAGTCAAATACAGTGACATGGAGGGTGGTATTGGTGGGAGATGCTTACAGGGATAGACAGGACTGTCAGGGTTTACAGGCATGAAGGAATTTAGTATCTACTGCAGAAGTTTAGGAATTAGGGTGTTAGGGATTGGAGAACCTGACAGAGACAGAGATAGAGAGAATGGTGTGGAGATTCCAAACAGAGGACGCATTATTGGGACTGGAGAATATTACAGAGATCACTAACACAGCATGGGCCAGGATTGATGCCTGCGATCCTCCTTGCTGTTGCATTGAGGACCAGTACAGCAAAGGTGAAAGCAGGACCCTCACAAGATGGTGGAAATGAAGCCTAGAATGTTGCTGTTCCTTGCCAAGCTCTGTATCCATGTCCTGTCTTCCGTGTCTGAATATAGAAGTCTACTACTTCCACCCTGTACTGTTTACTGTGAGCGATCTTACCGGCTGTAGGATTTACTGAAGGCTCCAGATCTCCCTCTCCATCTCTCTCTGGCTAACGAACCAGCTTCAATGAGGCGATGGATGAGACAGGAGTTAGGAACATCCTGATTACCTGCACGAGACAGAAATAGCCAGAATGGGAAATTAGACTGATGTAGTGAGGATAACACATGCAGAGTGGCACTGAGTCCAGCAGAGATCTCGGAAATCCCAGTCTCTATCCCTTGCCTGAGCTGCTGCATCTCTCTGGAATGGAGAATTATGTTGACTCAGGATCTCAGATCATCTGTAAGAGGGAGAAATGCTGACAGAGGCAGCAAATAGACTGACACAGCGAGGGATACCACATGGAGAGATACTGAGTAATAACACATTATTAGACACTGCATTAACAGGGAATTGTTTGAATTTGTAAGAAAGGCACTGGGATAATTGTGAGGGGATTCAACCTTCCTATCTCATCATCTCTTTGGCGGTGGGTCACAGACGAGGCTGACTCTCTCCCACTCTTGGGCGGTGCGGGTCCTGAGTTAGCTGTACAGACCGATGTTACCTTTCACAGATTCTGTTAAACTTGGGGCAGAAGGTGGCCATGGGAAGCGGGTGGGTGGGGCGATGGTGTGGCAGCACGCTCCTTTGCTCTTTTCTCCTGGATTCCTATTTTTCCCCACAGCAAGTCGAGGTGCTCAACACCTTCCCAATGTTCCTTCCCCACTTCAGACAGTCTTGGCCCAGGACTGAACGGATTTGATTAAAAGATGAAAAAAAACTATCAATTCTGAAGAAGCCAACATTTAGAAATGTGGACACATTTGTTAAAGAAATCGCGAGGTAGTCTCCCAGCAGGAGGAGTGCAGTAGGAAGAGGAAACGTCAGCGTTTAATCAGATGATCAGAACAGGGAGAATTGAAGGCGCTGGAGGTGGTGAGGGCAAAGGCCTGAACAATGTTACAAAGCCAGTACGAATTGCTGCAACTAGAGCTGTTTGCTGAGGTCGGGATGGGCATCTGTATTTTAATTGATTCATTCATGGCCTGAGGATGTCAGCGGATGGACCAGCATACATTTCCCCAGTGCTAATTGCCCAGAGGCAGCTCAGAGTCAGCCATATTGCTGTGGGTCTGGAGTCACATATAAGCCAGACCAGGTAAGAATGCCAGATGTGCCTCTCTAATGGACATACGTGAACAAGTTGGTTTTTACAAGATAATCAACAATGCTTATACGGTGGCCTCACTAATATCCTGTACCGATACACCATGACATCCGAACTCCTACTCTCAATGCTCTGCCCAATGAAGGGTAACCATCTCAAACGCCTGCTTCACCAGCCTGTCTAGCTGTGACGCTACTTTCAAAAAACTGTGTACCTGCGTCCCTGGGTCATTGATTGACAACAGTACCCAGGGCCCAAACATTAATTGTACAAGTCTAGCCTGGTCTGCTATACTACAATACAACATCTTGCATTTCTCCATCTGCTATTCCTAACCTCACTGGTCCAGCAGTAGTGTTGATTCCATTGTACTCTTCGATAACCCTCTTCACTGTCCACATTATCACCAATTTCAATCTCACACACAAACTTGCTAACCATGACTCCTGTATTATCATCCAAACTGTTTATATAAAGGATGCACAACAGTGACCCGGCACCGAACCCCATGGCACACCGTTGGTCACAGGCCTGCAGTTTGAGCAGCAACCCTCTATGAACACGCTCCGTCTCCTACCGTCAATCTGTTTTGTATCTAGTTAGTGAGCGCTCCCTGGTTATGTGTGATCTCAACTTACTAACCAGTCTGCCATGCAGAACCTTGTCAAAGGCCTTGATAAAGTTCATGTGGACATCATGCCCTGCTCTGCTTTGACCTCTCACTTGTCTATCTCCACACTCACATTTGAGGCATGATTTACCATGCACAAAGGCATGCTGACGATTGTTAATCTGTCCTTACCTTTCCAAAGGCATGATGATCGTTTCTATCAGAATCTCCGCCAACAACTTACCACCCCTGCATCAGTCTCACTGGTCTGTAGTGGCTGTTGATGATGCAAATATCTCTGGGAGGGGCCCTGCAATTTTCTCCCTCGCTTCTCACAACGCGCTGGGATACACCTGATCATGTCCCAAGGTTTTATCTAACTTCTTGCATTTTAAGATATCCAGCATCTCCTGTTCTCCAATGTGCTCTCTTTTCAATCCCTATGTATTTTCCCAGGTTCCAGAGCTTCCATGTCTTTCTCCGTAGTAAATCCGAACACAAAATATTTGTTCAGTATCTCCCCCATTAGCAGTGATTCCACACAGACAGCCTCATTGACCTTTCAGGGGCCCTATTCTCTTCCAAGCTAATTTTTAGCCCTTGTTGAAACTTGTCAAAATGCTTCTGAAGTGTCAAATATCCCTCTACCGCAACTAGCCTCCCCCACCCTTATCTATTCTGCCATTTAAGGTCACACCGAAATATAGAATCCAACAGATTGAAAAATATTCCTCTTTTATAAAATCATGCGTCTCCCATTGTTTCTAAGCATCCAGTTATCATTTATTGTCATATCCTTTATAAAACATTCCAGCACGTTCCCAACTTACTGTCAGGCTAACACTATTTGGTTTCAGACTGACAACAGAAAGGGTTGAGGGAGTTCTTGTTTATCAATCTGAAAAAAGGTAGCTCGCAGGGTCAGCAGGTAATAGAGAAGGCAAAGCAAATGCTGGCATTTATTACAGAGGGAATGGAGTTTAAAAATAAGGAGGTCTTGCTAAAACGATGCCAGGTACAAGTCAGACCACACCTAGATTATAATGAACAGTATGCATGCCCTAAGTAAAGACATTCTTTTATTGGAGGCAGACCAGGGAAGCTTCACTCGGCTGATCCTGGAGATGGCGGGATATTCCAATGAGAAGAGGTGGAGTAGATTGACCTTGAACCCATTGGGGATTTGAAGAATGGGAGAGAAATTGAATGAAACATCCATGATTCGGAGGGGCTTTGACAGGCTAGATGTCGTTAAGTTAGAAACTAGAACAGTACAGCACAGTAATAGGCCCTTCAGCCCACCATGGCTGTGCTGACCATGATGCTCTTCTAAACTAATCCCATCTGCCTGCACATGGTTTATATCCGTCTTTCTCTGCCTGTTCATCTTTCTGTCTAAATGCCACTTCAAAACTTTGCTCTCGTTGCCACCTCTCCCTCCTCCTAAGCAGCTTCCACCCTCTCGGTAAAGAAAACTGGCCTCTTTCATCTCACTTAAAACTTCTCACACTCACCCTAAACCGAGGTGCACTAGTATTTGATATTTCTACATTGGAAGAAGGATTCCAACTTTCCACACTATTCACGCCTCTCCTAATGCTATAGAGGAGAAAGTGAGGTCTGCAGATGCTGGAGATCAGAGATGGAAATGTGTTGCTGGAAATGTGTTGCTGAAGAAGGGCTAATGTCCGAAACGTCGATTCTCCTGTTCCCTAGATGCTGCCTGACCTGCTGCGCTTTTCCAGCAACACATTTCCATCTCCTAATGCTATATACCTGTACCCGGTCACCCCTCAGTCTCCGATATTCTCGCAAAACAATCCAACTGTGTCCAACCTCCTTACAGTAAACACATTCTCGACCAGGCAACATTCTGCCAACCCTCTGTTGCAACCTCCTTCCTGTAGTGTGGCGATGAGAATGACATGCAACCTTCCAAACATGGCCGAATGAAGTTTCATTCAGTCACAACGTGACATGCAAACGCCTGTACTCAATACTGTGACCAATGAAGGGAAACCTACCATACTCCTCCTTTACCACCACATCCTATTGTGTTGTTATTTTGAGGGAGCTACGGATTTGGATCCAAGGTCATCTGTTTATCAATGTGTCCATATAGTCAATTAGTGCACTTCTCTCTTCTATTTGACTTCAGAAATGCATCACTTCACACCTGTCCCGATGAACTTCGATTTGCGATTTCTCTGCCCAGCGTTCCAGCTGATCTGCACACTGCTGCAAACTTTAACACTCTTCCTCACTGTCCACAATTCCCCTAACTATCCCTAATCATTACATGGCTTTCCAAATGTCGTCTGCAAAATACTAAGCAAACTGCTGACCTTTTCATCTGAATCTCAGATATAAATTACACACAGACACCGCAGCAGTGATCCTTGTGAAACAGCATTGGCCACAGACGTCCAATCAGAATTGACCACTGCACATGCCTCTGCCTACTATCACCAAGAAAATATTGTATCCAACTTACCAACGGGCATGGATTGTGATTTGATCGTGCAGATCCCTCTTGCTATTTGGAAGCTGTCCATTCAAAATGACTCTATATTTTGATTCCCAGATTAAATCGACTGTCTCACTAATGCACTGACTGCATCCTTTCTTCCCAAAAAACGGGGCCTTGTTTGGTTTTTTGCTGACCCTGCCTAAATCCCTACAATCCCTCAATAATCACATTGCTGTCATGATCATTCTGCAGCCACCCCTCCACAATAACAGTTCAATCATATCTGTTCCCTTCAGTTAATGCTGTCATTCCATCTGCCTTGTTGCAAATGCATGGCGCGTGTCACCGAGAGAGGGCCTTTGAGGGATGGATAGAGGTCACAGAGTGGGATAAATGTTTGGGGGTGCGACAATGTTGCAGGGTTAAACATAGTTACAGTTGCGACAGAATGTTCACAGGAGAAAGGTTTTTATTGTTTGGAGGAAGTTAGAGAGATAAAGCGTATTTGATTAGATTCCAGAGATTGGGATGTGTGTCGGGTTGTGGATCATTACATGGTCTATGTTGATCAGGGTGTAGAAACATTCACACGATTCCAGGACGTCGTACATTTAACAATAGTTGTGGGATCCGGAGAATATCACAGTGATAGGGAGGCTGGTATGGACTGGAGAATATTACAGGGAAAGGGAGGGTGGTATGGACTGGAGAATGTTGCAATCACATGGAAGATGATATCGACTGGAGAATGTTGTACGGATAGGGAGGAAGTTGCAGATTGGATAAAGTTCGAAGGAGAGATGATTTTGTGCACTGAAAGGTATGTCAGAGAGTGGTGTGCATGCTGCAAGATCGACAGTGATAAGGAAGCTTGTAGAGATGAGAGGAGAGAGTCGTAGAGAGGCTTGTGAGAGACCAGATTCACTTATGAGCATAGATTGTGCTACAGTGAGTGGATCGTTTTGCAGATATAAACGAGTATACAATGGCCACAAAGCAGTCACACCTATACATAGGTATATAGGAACTGGAGGAGTTGAAGAGATTACACAGACTGGGAGTGTTGTATGCAGTGGAGGAGATTAAACTGATAGGGATGGTTTTAGAGACTCAACAACGTTAGGAAATAATGGGGGTTGCAATGCTGAGAGCGGATTTCAGCACGGTGGAGGACACAGACCTGAAGGAGCTTTCACAGATAGCGATGGTTTCGGGTCTGGTGGGGGCTGCAAAGTAATGGGGATTGCAGTGGCTGGGGGCATTTACATAGACAGGGAGAGTATTAGTGGTCGGCAGAATTCACAAAAATGGGTCTGCAGGACACGACAGAAATCAGAAGGTTTGTATCAACTTGATGGTGTACACAGGCAGGAAATGTTATGGGGGTTGGAGCAGCTCACCGTGACAGAGAGACTCATGGAGACTGGAGATGTTGCAGAAAGATTACTCTGTTTAATTGTATAGAACTCCACATAAGTCTGTCCTGCTTCTTTCTTTATGTTTCTGAACCGCTGTCGATACTAATGGTACTAATCCATAAGCACTAATGGTACTAATCCATAACTTCTGGTACTAATCCATAAGCACTTACAATAGCCTTTTTGACATGTGCATAATCTCCTGGCCACTCATGAGACAGCACTGCAAATACCTCATTGGCTCTGCCGAACAGCTTAAACTGAACCACCTTTACCCACAAGACCTCAGGCCACTCCATCTGTCTATCCAATTTTTCAAATGAATTACAGAGGTCCTTGAATGTACAGTCACAGGTAGATAAGATAGCAAAGAAGGCACTTGGTATGCATTCCTTTATTGGGCAGAGTATTGAGCACAGGAGTTGGGAGGTCATGTTGCGGCTGCACATGACATTGTTAGGCCACTTTTGGAATACCGTGTGCAAGTCTGGTCTCCTTCCTATCAGAAGGATATTATGGAACTTGAAAGGGTTCATAAAAGATTTACAAGAATGTTGCCAGGGTTGAAGTATTTGAGCTGCAGGGAGAGGCTGAATGGGCTAGGGCTGTTTTCCCTGGAGCATCAGAGGTTGAGGGTGACCTTATAGAGGTTTATAAAATTATGAGGGGCGACCTTACAGAGATTTATAAAATCATGAGTGGCATGTATAGGATAAATAAGCAAAGTCTTTTCCCTGGGGTCAAGTGTCCAGAACTAGAGGGCATAGGTTTAGGCTGAGAGGGGAAATATATAAAAGAGACCTAAGGGGCAACTTTTTCACACAGGGGGTGGTACGTGTTTGGAATGAGCTGCCAGAGGAAGTGGTTGAGTCTAGTACAAGTGCAAAACTTAAAAGGCATATGGATGGGTACATGAATAGGAAGGGTTTAGAGGGAGATGGGCTGGGTGCTGATTGGTGCGACTGGATTGTCATGGACAAGTTGGACCAAAGGGTGTGTTTCCATGATGTACATCTCTATGATTCTCTGACTTTAATTGCCAAAGTTTCAAATCACTCCAGGCAGTTAGAGACTGAGATAGAATTGTAAGGTCTTTTGGAGGTTCCACAGATCGGGAGGTTTGTAGGGACTTGATGATGTTGTACATGGAAGTAGAGTTCTCGGGAGTGAAGCTGGAAACAGAGATAGAGAGACACGCAGGGGATTACAGAGATATGGTGGCCAGTGGTCCCTGGTGGAAGTTCCATGTAGAGGGATGGTTTTTGGAACTGTTGGACTTTGGAAAGATAGGTAGATTTGGAGTGGCTGGAGGGGTTTACAGATGCATGCAGAAATGTAGTGACTGGAGCATACGGAGATGGTGAGGGCTGGAGGAGATGCAATAATTTGGATAGACTGCAGAAGCTGGAGGTGTTCTCACAGAAAAGGAGAATTGTAGGTATGTAAGGAGTTTACAGAGATAGGGGGTTGGAGCATTCTCAGTAATTAGTGGTTTGGAGCACTGTCCAGACTGGGGGAGGCTTCAGAATAATGGAGGGACAGAGAAAAACGAAGTGGTCCCAAAAATTATAAAACATAAACAGGTCACTTCAGTGTTGTGACACTGAGGGTCATCAGGAGGACATCTGTCTTCATTAAAATGTACAGATCCTCAGGGGAATGGACAGGGTGGATGCTGAAAGGATGCTCAGACAAGGAGACTCTGTTTGACAAAGGTGGAGAAGAGGGAGTTGTCTTTTTCTTCCAATGGCCCAAACCTACTTCAGGTTTGTTCCCACACAGCTGAAAGGAAAGCAATGCGATAACAAAGAGCAAGGTCGGTTGGGACTGCAGGAGATATGAGACGAAGGTCAGGTTGGAAGGGCTGGAGGGAGTGAGAGAGAAGGGAGATGTTCAACAGCAAGAAGGGTTTACAGGGAGAGGACACTGTCAGGACTGGAGAACATGACACGCTCTCTCATGAGAGGGAGATAACGATATGGCACAAGGTCAAACACAGCAGGAGGATCCCAAGCTCCGTACCTGTCATTTACTCAGGGAGCTGCTCTCACCCAGTCTGGTGCCAAGCTCCACATGCAAACAGCATGAGGTTTCCCAGTTCCTGATGCTCAGAGCACAATACAGTCATCCCTGAACCAGTCGGTGAAGTATTTACACAGTTATACATTCTCCAGCAACACTGTGTCCTAGCCGACATAAACTGGTAAATTCACATTCTACCAGGCAAAGACCATCTGCATTCAGATTCCCTGGTGATACAATCCTCTGAGTGACAGTCTGCAGAGAACAACAGAATCCACAAATCCCCATTGCATGGGTCAGGGTCAATGACAAAAGTTTCATTCTTACAAAAATGACAACTCCTCAATTCCTGCATCTCACAAAACTGCCATTTAAAAGTATTAAAATAAAGAACATTCCAAATGAAGGTTTTGATGAGGTGAGCTCTGGTCAGTAACATAGATCTGGATGTTACGGAGAGCGCTTTCTACCAGAGCACCACCAGGTCAGTGTCAGGCACACAGACAGAACAGGCAAATAGATTCACAACGGAATTCACATCTCCCAGCCTGGCAATTTGAAGCTGTGTTCACCCATTCCGGTAAAGATCTATAGAAACAGGACATAAGAACCAGAAGACTGGAGGTTGGCTATCGTGTTGCTACTATTGAAGGAAGGCAGTAAAGAAAAGCCAGGAAACTATAGGCTGTTGAGCCTGACATCGGTGGGCAAGTTGTTGGAGGGAATCGTAAGGGACAGGATGTACATGTATTTGGAAAGGCAAGGACTGATTAGGGATAGTCAACATTGCTTTGTGAGTTGGAAATCATGTCTCACAAACTTGATTGAGATTTTTAAAGAAGGAACATAGAGGATTGATGAGGGCAGAGCGGTGGATGTGATCTATGTGGACTTCAGTAAGGTGTTCAACAAGATTCTCGATGGGAGACTGGTTAGCAAGGTTAGATCTCACGGAATACAGGGAGAACTAGCCAATTGGTACAGAACTGGCTCAAAGGTAGAAGACAGAGTGTGGTGGGGGAGGGTTGGTTTTCAAACTGGAGGCCTGCGACCAATGGAGTGACAGAAGGATTGATGCTGGGTCCAATACTTTGCATTATTTACGTAAATAATTTGGATGTGAGCATAAGAGGTATTGTTTGTAAGTGTTCAGTTGACAACAAAATTGGTGGTGTAATGGTCAGCGAAAGAGGTTACTTCCGATTACAATGGTATCTTGATCAGATGGGCCAATGGGCTGAGAAGTGGCAGATGGAGATTAATTCAGATAAATGCGAGGTGCTGCATTTTACAAAAGCAAATCTTTGCTGGACTTATACACTTAGTGGTAAAGTCTGACGAAGTGTTGCTGAACATAGGGAAATTGGAGTGCAGGTTCATAGCTCCTTGAAAGCAGAGTCGCAGGTAGGTAGGATAGTGAAGAAGGTTTTTGGTATGCTTTCTTTTATTGGTCTGAGTATTGAGTACAGGTGTTGGGAGGTCATGTTGTGGGGGCTGTACAGGACATTGGTTAGGTCACTTTTGGAATATTGTGCCCAATTCTGGTCTCCTTCCTATCGGAAAGATGTTGTGAAACTTGAAAGCGTTCAGAAAATATTTACAAGGATTTTGCCAGGATTGGAGGGTTTGAGAGATTGAATACGCTGTGGCTGTTTTTCCCGGAGCCTCGAAGGCTGAGGGGTGACCTTATAGAGGTTTATAAAATCATGAGGGGCATGAAGAGGGTAAAGAGACAAAGTCTTTACCCTTGGGTGTGGAAGTCCAGAACTGGGGGGCATCGGTTTATGGTTCGAGGGGAAAGATATAAAAGAGACTTAAAGAGCTTTTTTACCCCCGCAGAGGGTGCTACGTGTATGGAATGAGCTGCCAGAGGAAGTGGTGGAGGCTGATATAAAGACATCTGAATGGGTATATGAATAGGAAGGGTTTGCAAGAATGTTGACCAGAGATGCTGGTAGGTGGGACTAGATTGGATTGGTATATCTGTTCGGCATGGACGGGTTGGACCAAAGGGTCTCTGTGATTCTAAGAGGGGCTGAATGGTCCAATCAAAAATGATCTGTGGTCAAATCATAACTTCCTTCAGGTTCCACAATCTATTCTTGGTTCCATCTCGCAGGCTCTATGAATCCCGCTCCCTCTACACTCCTACAGGGCCCACGTCCATTCCCATGTTTGTACCATTCTCCAGGTTCTGCAGCCCTTCCTGACTCTGTAACATGGCCCGGACACGACAACTCTTCCTTCTTCTTCAATGTTCCCCAGAAGAGTACGAGAGGCCGGTGTCATTTACAGAGTTCGGGAGGGATATCGGGACTGGAGAATTTTGCAGGCATTAGGAATATAGGGACTTGAGGAGGTTTCACAGTTTATGAGTGTTGTAGGGACTGGAGGAAGTTACAAAGATAGGGATGGTTTCAGATTGGAGGATTCTGCAGAAAAAGAACTTTACATGGTTAAAGGCAGGATACTTAGCAGTGTGCACGAACAGAGGGTTCCTGTGTCCCTGCAGTTACTCCCCAAGTTGAGAGGATGTTAAAAAGGCATACGGTGTGTTGGCTTTCATTAGCGGGGGATTGAGTTTAAGAGTTCCAGGGTTTTGCTGCAGCTCTATAGAGCCCCAGTTACACCACACTTGGAATACTGTGAACAGTTCTGTTCTCCTCATTATAGGAAGGATGTGGAAGCTTTAAAGACAGTGCAGAGGATACTTAACAAGATGCTGCCTGGGATCTTGATCAGATGGACCAATGGGCTGAGAAGTGGCAGATGGAGATTAATTCGGATAAATGCAGGGTTCTGCATTTCGCAAAAGCAAATCTTTGCTGGACTTATACACTTAATGGTAAGGTCTGACGAAGTGTTGCTGAATATAGGGAAATTGGAGTGCAGGTTCATAGCTCCTTGAAAGCAGAGTCGCAGGTAGGTAGGATAGTGAAGAAGGTGTTTGGTATGCTTTCTTTTTTTGGTCTGAGTATTGAGTACAGATGTTGGGAGGTCATGTTGTGGCATGCCCATTGAAGGTAGGTTGTGGAAGCTCGGGCTTTTCTGATCGGAGTGAAGAAAGAAGAATGGTGACATGATAGAGGTGTACAAGGTAAAGTGAGGCTGAAAATGTGTTGCTGGAAAAGCGCAGCACGTCAGGCAGCATCCAAGGAGCAGGAGAATCGACGTTTCGGGCATGAGCCCTTCTTCAGGAATCTTCAGGAAAGAGAGGCATCAATTGCGTGGATAACCAGAGACAACTTCCCATGGCAAAATGGCTATCACAAGGGGACATTTTTTTTAAGGTAATTGGCGGAAGATTTAGCTCAGATATCAGAGGTAAGTTATTTACACAGAGTGTGGTGGGTGCGTGGAATTGATTGCCAGCCGTGGTAGTAGATTCAGACATATTACGGACATCTAAGCAACTCTTGCATAGGCACAGCGATTATAGCAAAATGTAGGGTATGTAGGTTTGTTTCGTCTTAAGAGTAGGATAAAAGGTCAGCACAATATCGCGCGCTGAAGGGCTTGTACTGGGCTGTCCTATTCTATGTTCTAATTAGCGAGGGTTATGATGGCAGGAAGCGGTTTCGTGAAGCTGTAGAGGATGGGGTCTGAATGAAGAGACACAAAGAGGAGGCGTTGCTGAGGTTGTATGAGGTAACAGAGACAGAGGGTTGTGGAGACTGGAGGTGGTTTCACAGGGAGGGAGGAGCACAGAGCCACAGCAGGTTACAGAAATGTGGAGAGCTGTAGGGCCTACAGGGGTTTCATGGAGCTGGGGAGGTTGGGAGGAATGGATCAGTTTACAGGGATGAGGATGTTGGTAGGATGGGTGTTTTACACAGACAGGAATGTTTCAGGTGAATGGAGCTGAGTACAGAGATAAAGTGGGTTGTACAGATTGGAAAAACAAACAGACGTATGGAGGGTAGTCGTGACTGAAGATGTTTATAGATACAGGAAGGCGTAGGTTCTGCAGGTTATTTAGACATGGAGGGTGTGGAATCATACAGATTTTCCAAGTGATAAAGACAGCAATTTTGGTTGGAGACAGTTTCACAGATGAGGGAGCATTAGTAACCTCCTCCAGTTTGGTCAAAGTGGGAAGGATTGTAGGGGAGGGTGATGTTTACACATGTAAGAGCTAGAGAAGATTATGGAAATGAGTAGATGGATGGAGACACTGGAGGAGTTTACATTGACAGGGTGGGTGCTGAGAATGAAAACATATCACATAGATGGTGGGTCTTGTAGGAGCTGGACTGGAAGAGTCACAGGTATTGGAATGACTTCTGCAGATTGGGATTGTTACAGGGACTGAGAAGATCGTAGGGTCTCCACAGATTGATCGTGTCTTTAAGAATAGAAGAGTTCATGTAGATATGGAAAACTTCAACCCAATGCATGCAGTCTTCATTTTAAGACCAGAGCCTTATTCTCCCTCATCAGCCAAGGATCCCTAAACCTGCCAGCTTTTCCCTTTACCCCAATGGGGCATACTGGCCCTGGATTCTTGAGATCACACTTTGAAAAGCCTCCCATTTGCCAGTTGTTCCTTTTCCTTCAAACAGACTCACCCGATCGATTAGAATCATAATATGGAGGTGCCGGTGTCGGACTGGGGGTGGACAAAGTTAAAAATCACCCGACACTCGGTTCCAGCCCAACCGGTTTATTTGAAAGCACTAGCTGTCAGAGCACTGCTTTTTCATCAGGTGGTTGTGGAGCACAATCCTAAGGTACAGAATTTATAGCAACAGGATGGCAGTGTCATGGAATATAATATCAAACAAATTTAATTTAAGCCTTTCATCTGTTACAGTGATCACCAGCGCTTCCAAAGCGAGTTGGATTATAACTGGGCGTTGTGCAATTTTAAATTCACGGCATTATCGCTGGCCAGATCCTTCAGAATGGCCCCAAACCTGGCCCTGTTCCAGTTTTCCTCTTCAATCTGTGGACCTGCTGATCTTTTTCCATAACTATTTTAAAACGAATACAGTTGTGGGCACTGGACCCAAAGTGCTTTCTGAATGACACTTCAGTCACTTGCCCAACCTCGTTTTCTGAGGGGAGGTCCAGTGTTGCACCTGCCTGAGTAGAGTAGGGCCCTCTGCATATTGAGTTAGGAATCTTCCTTGGACACAGTTGAAAAATTGCTCTCCTTCCAGGTCTTTTATACTCGAGGTGGCCCAGTCAATACAGGGAATATTAAAATCTCCAGCCTGCACTCCTCTATTATTCCTATAGTTATCTGCAATCTCTCTACACATCTGCTCCTCTGGTATCTGTTGGGTCTACAACAGTCTACAATACAGTCCCAACAAAGTGACCACCCCTCTTCTTCTTTCTAACTTCTAACCATGTGGAATTTTAAATGAATATATGTTTTAAAAATTGGAATTAACAATCCATAAATAAGTATTGATAAAAATCCAAACACTTGGCCTTCAGAGAAAGACAACAGTTCACTCTCATGTGGTCTGCACGACATACCCACAGCAAAGTGTTTACCTCTCAATTACCCTGTTAAATGGGCGAGCCAGCTGCTTAGCTCAAGGGCAGCAAGGGATGGGCAATAAAGGCTAGTCAGCCAGAGACACCCACATCCCATACCTGATTTTTAATAAAAAAACATTCAGATTGGTCCCAGCACAGTTCCAGTGGAACAATGTCCTGGCCAATCACGTTGGTAGATTTATGGACAGGGTTTTAAACTGACAGGGAGGATGCAGGGACAGGCTTCAGGTGAAAGGAGCTGTCCAAATCCAGAGAGAAAATGTGAAGCATCAGAGCAGCACGGGGAATGTAACTGAACACAACAGAAAGGAACAGATGGGACAAAGTTTAACTAAAACTGTAGATCAGCAAATCCATTTGTGACAGGAAATTATGGGAACGAGTAAATTATGTTTTTTATTAATGGACAAAGTCTCTGCAATGGGGTAGATGGATTTGTGACACAGAGATAAAAGGGATTTAGACACCAGAGAGATGTGGTTACAGGGCGAACAAAAGGTGGGACATAAATATTCATTGGTTCACAACCTTGTGCAAACTCAGGCAAAATGGACGACGCTAACAATAATGGGTAAGAAAGGCATTACAGAGAAAGCATTTGGTCTCAGATCATGAAATAGAGTCAGTCTGAATGTAAATTCTGGCTACTGCTTGCCAAAGACACAAGCAGCAGAGCAGTTTTAGACCACCGAACAGCATTTCATTGCTCGTCACTGCAATAAATAGGAATTCATTGGAATTTTTAATACAGGCATGGTGAACATTTAGTGAAACGACAATATTGGCAAAGTCTGGGACAATCACACTGACAACAGTGATATTGGAAGAGGAGTTCAGAGAATGTTTTTCAGTGTTCCTTAGGATAACACATTGTGCAACTGGCGAGGGTGGTAACTGTCTCAGAGAGACTGTTGCGTGATAAAACTTAGTGACTAAGTAATGTCACCTGGAGAGATCCTCTGGGAAATTGTAATAAAGTGCAGTTTAAAGAAATATAAAGTTTTAAAGTGAATCACAGAAAGGACAACTAGAAACAAAAATAGCCAATTACATGGGTTTGAGAGGAGAACTGACTAAGATAAACAGGCTAAACAGACTGAAATATGTGTCTGGAAATGAACAGTGGAAAACATTTGAAGGAACAGTGTAAAACACTCAACAAAAGGACATTCCACGGAAACAGACAAAACCTCAGCAAGAAATCCCCACTAATCCCTCACTCAGGACAAAATGGATCATATTAGATTATGAGGCTGAGAAGATCACCACAAAGTACTTAAAATCCTGAAGTGAGAGAGTGTTTTAGGAGTAAGTTCTAAAGGGATTGCAATAGGTCTGCTAGCAGGAGGAGGGCAGTGGGAAGGGGAATCGTTGTCAGGGTTTATTGACATGATAGGAACAGGGAAAGATGACAGAGTTACAAAGAGTGGTCAGGGCCTGAACGGTGTTACAAAGCCAGTATGAATTGCTGCAGCTGTGAGGTGTGTCAGAGGTAAGGAGAGACATACGTATTTTTATTTATTCATTCATGGGATGTGGGTGTCACTGCATGAACCAGCATTCTTTGATCCCATGCTAATTATCCAGAGATTGTTGGGGCCCTGGTGGATATATTTAATACTTTGCTGGACACAGGTGAAGTGCTGAATGACTGGAGGATCGCTAATGTGGTTCCTTTGTTCAAGAAGGGCAGCAGGGGTAGGCCAGGTAATTACAGAGCAGGTAGTCTGACAGCAGAGGAGGGAAATTATTGGGAACAATTGTGAGGATGAATCAACACTTGCAAAGGTAAGGATCAACTCGGCTTAGTCATCACGGATTTGGCAGAGGAAGACGCTGTCTGAGGAATTCAGTTCAGTTTTAATTTTAAATGATTCTTGAGTATATTTATGAAGGCAGTGCAGATGATGTGGTTTACATGAACTTGAATAAGTCCTCTGACAAGATGCAAAATGGAAGGCTGGTCCAAAAGGACTGGGTTCCAAGGCAAGTTGGTAAATTGGATGCAAAATTGGTGGATAGAATACTTTCTTCAGCGGGTGTACCACAGGGATCTGTGCAGGAACCATTGAACATTAATCACTCGGATGTGAAAGCAGAAGGTATCGTTAGTCGGTTTGCAGATGACATGAAAGGTGAGGGTGTTGTTCACAGTGAGGAGGATGGTCTCCGTCTGCAATGTCGATCGGATGATAATCTAAGCAGAGTTTAGTTCTGATCGAAGTGAGGTAATACTCTGGGGGAGGTACGATAAGCGAAGGACAGACATAATGAACGGTAGGTACTTGCAGAGTACAGGGACCTTGGTGGACAAGTCCATATATCCCTGAAGGTGTCAGCACAGGGAGACGGGTGGGAAAGGCACCTCAACTGGGAGCGGGAGAGGGACCCATATCCTGGTGGGGTGAATTGCTAGAGATGCTTGAGAGGATATAACCTCGCCTGGCAGGGTATTGGATCTTAAATAGACGTAATTTCAGAAAGAAGATTGAGGCTGGTACACAAGTTAAAGACCGCAATTTCAGCAGACAAGGCATGCAAGAACATAGCAGGGAATGGGGGAAAACTGATGATTAAACTGCATTTATTTCAATGCAAGGGGCCAGACAGCGAAGGAGGAGAAAGTGAGGACTGCAGATGCTGGAGATCAGAGCTATAAATGTGTTGCTGGAAAAGCACAGCAGGTCAGGCAGCATCCAAGGAACAGGAGAATCGACGTTTCGGTCATAAGCCCTTCTTCAGGCCTAAGCCCTACTTCTTTCCTGAAGAAGGGCTTATGCCCGAAACGCCGATTCTCCTGTTCCTTGGATGCTGCCTAACCTGCTGTGCTTTTCCAGCAACACATTTTAAGCCAGGAAAATGAACTCAAGGCATGGGACTGGGATATTATAGTTATTACAGAAACACAGCTGAAGGAGGGGCAGGACTGGCAGTTCATTGTTTCAAGGTAGAGATGCTACAGGAAGGGGGGGCAAGAGAGGACGTGTGGTGGTGGGTTTTGATTGCATGAATCATTGCAGCAGTACTTAGAGAGGATATTCCTGTGGTATCGCCCAGTGAAGCTATGTTAGTGGAACTGAGAAATAAGAACGGGTCATCTCTTTGATACGATCGGACTGCTGACCCTGAATAATCTGTGGCAGACTGAGGAACAAATATGTCGGGACATCTTAACTATCAACCATAATAATAGGGCTGGTAAGGTTTTTAAACTTTCCAAACCTAGACTGGCACTGCCAGTGTTCAGCGTTTGCAAGGGAGAAATTTGGTAATTGTGTTCCAGAAAACTCCCAATCAATATGTAAATAGCCTGAAAAGTGAAAGGGGCAAAACCTGACTTCCAATTGGGAACAGGAGAATCGACGTTTCGGGCATAAGCCCTCCGTCAGGATTCCTGATGAAGGGCTTATGCCCGAAACGTCGATTCTCCTGTTCCTTGGATGCTGCCTGACCAGCTTTACCAGCAACACATTTTCAGCTCTGATCTCCAGCATCTGCAGACCTCACTTTCTCCTCCAATTGGGAATCAAGGTAGGGAAAGGGACTGAGATGTGAGTGGGAAAGCATTTTGCCCAAGGGACCACAGTTCTAGTAGTTTGAAAACAGCTTTGGAAAAGGACAGGCATGGTCCACAAGTGCAAGTTATAAAATGGGGCCTGACCAATCTTGATCGTATTAGACAGGAACTTTCAAAATGGGACTCGGGAAGGGAATTATTTACAGGGAAAGGGAAGTTTGGCAAGTGAGAATATTTTAAATGTGAGATAAACTGATCGATCAGCGCCAGCATGTTCCTGTCTGTGTGCAGCTCAATGCTGACAGCATTCGGAAACACTGGCTGTCTACTGAGGGGCTGGTCAAGGAAAAGCGACACATGTCAGTTATAGCCAGCTGGACCAAGGGAATCCCTGAGGATATACAGGGGCTGTAAGAATACACTGAGTAGAAAACAGGAATGGAGAAAGGCTACATGAAATAGCATCAACAGAGAAGGAAAGGGGAATCCAAAAGTGATTGTATCAGTATATTAAGTAACTCGGGACAAAATAGTGTCAATTAAAGATCAATGAGGCCATCGATGAGTGGAACTGCAGGATATTTACTAAGATCCTAAACATTTTTTTCATTCCAGAACTTACTGTGGAGAAAGACTGGGGAACTCAGGGAACAAGAGTAATACGTTAGACCACAATTGGAGTACTCTGCAATTCCAGTCTCTCTGCTACAGGAAGGATGTTGTGAAACTTGAAAGGGCTCAGAAAAGATTAACAAGATATTGCCCGGGTTGTTGCTGAATAAGCTGGGGTTACTGTCACTGGAGAATCGGAGATGGAGGGATGACCTTACAGAGGTTTATATAAACATGAGGGGTATGGATAGGGTAAGCATTCAAGACCTTTTCCCAGCAGTTGGGGAGTCCAAAACTAGACGGCATAAGTTTAAGGTTAGAGGTGAATTGTTTACAGAGGGACTGAAGGGACAGCTTCTTCACACACATGGTGATGTGTGTATGGAATGAGCTGAAAGAGAAAGTAATGGAGACTGATACAATTACAACATTTAAAAGGTATCTGGATGGGCATCTGAATAGTAAGGGTGTAGACGTATATGGGCCAAATGCTGGAAAAGGAAATGGATTTATTTAGATCTTCTGGTAAGCCTGGACGTGTTGGAGACCGAAGAGTCTGTTTCTATGCTGTATATCTCTATGACTTGAAAAGAGTGCATATTATAGAAGAGGTGGTGCTGGAGGTTTTAAAACACAAAGCTATGGCAAGTCCCAGAACCTGATTAAGTGTATCACAGGATACTGTGGGATGTTAGGGAAGAAATTGTGGAGCCCCTAGCAAAGGTATGTGTACGACTGACAGCCATGTGTGATGGGCTGGCAGGCTGGAGGGTGGCATCATGGACAGTGAAGGAGGTTTTCTGAGATTACAATGGGACCTTGATGAAGTGAGTGAATGGGATGAAAAACGAGGGATGGAATTCAATCTGAATAAATACGAGGTAATGCATTTTGTAAAACAAACAAAGGTAGAGCTTATACAATTAATGTTAAGGCTTCGGTTAGTGTTTTAGAGCAGAGGGACCTCTAGGTTCAGCTACATAATTCTTGAAGCTTGCAATCACAGGATGGATAAGACAGTGCTTTGCATGCCTGACTATTGCTCAGTCCATTGAGTATAGGATTTGGGACGTCATGTTGAGATTGCACAGACATTTGTGAGGAGAAAGTGAGGTCTGCAGATGCTGTAGATCAGAGCTGAAAATGTGTTGCTGGAACAGCGCAGCAGGTCAGGCAGCATCCAGGGAACAGGAGAATCGACGTTTCGGGCATAAGCCCTTCTTCGGGAATGAGGAAAGAGACATTTGTGAGGCCTGTTCTGCAATACTCTGCCCATTTCTGGTCGCCCAGTTAACAGGGAGGATATTATTAAGCTGCAGGGCATTCAGAAGAGATTTACCAGGATATTGCTAGGTATGGAAAGCTTGAGTTCTGAAAAATGGCTGGATAGGCTGAGTCTTTTTTCACTGGAGCCTGGAGGTTGAGACATGCTGCTATAAAGGTTTATGAAAAAAAATGAGATATATAGGTCGATTTCATGGTAGTTGCCTTTTCCCCAGGATGGGGGAGTCTCAAGAGGCGGGGTCACATTTTTAAGGTTAGAGGAGAGAGATGTTCAAAAAAAGATATGGGGCAATTTATTACACAGAGGGTGGTTTGAGTGTGGAATGAACTTCCTGAGAAAGGGGTTGATGTGGGTACAATTACAACATTTAAAAGATATTTGGATAACCGGTGAATAGGGAAGGGTTGGAGTGATGTGGGCCAGCAACAGGCAGCTGGGAAGAGTTTAGTTTTAGATTATAGTGGGTATCAACTGAAGGGTCAGTTTCCATGCTGCATGGCTCTATGACAAGAATATGGTTTACTCCATTATTGAAGAAAGGATCAGGGCTGGATCCACTGATGTGCATCATCTACAGAAACGATTTGGTTCAAAATATAGGAGTGATTGTGCGAACGTTTGTTGATGATCAAATGAATGGTGTCGTGGGCAGTAAATACGGTTATCAAAGGGGATCTTGACCAACTGGGCCAGTGGACCAAGGAATGAAAGATGGAGTTTAATTCAGGTGTTGGATTTTGTTAAGACAAAACATGGAGGACTAATACAGTTAATGGAAGGGCTCTGGGCAGTATTGTCCAACAGAGAGAGACAGAGAGAGAGAGACAGAGAGAGAGAGCAAGAGGTGCAGTTACATTGTTCCTTGGAAGTGGCATACCAGGTGGACAGGGTGGGGAAAGCGGCATTTGGCACATTTGCCAACATTGGCCAGCACTTTGTTACATACATTAGAAATATTTGTGACATTGTCCTAAATATTTCCCTTGGGCAGAGGAGGCCACGGGGTGACCTAATAACGTTTTACAAAACCATGCGGGGCCTAAGAATGGTGAATATCCAAGGGTAAGTGAGTCCAAAACTAGAGGGTATAAACGGGAGGTGAGAGAGCAAGGATTTAAAGAGGGAGCTGAGGGGGAACATTATCTCCACAGGATGGTGCATAGATGGAACAGACTGCCTCAGGCACATAGGAGAAACAAGAACAATTACAACACGGAAAAGACATTTGGGCAGGTAAATTGAGAGGAGAAGGTTTGAAGAGCTAAGGGCCAAATGCAGGGAAATGAGACTCGTTCAGTTTAGGTAACATGGGCAGCATTGAGGAATTGGACCACAGGTTCTGTTTCCGTGCTGTATCACTCTGTATCCAGTTAAAGAGGATTACAGTACCGAAATAAAGCATGTTGTAGACACTGAAGCAATTTACAGCGATAGGGATGGTAAGCTGGAGTGCAGTACATCTCAAATATGTGGAGGGACTAATCGGGAATGGAGTAGGTTACAGGGACAACTACTGTTATAGGAGTTAAAAATTATTGAAGACACTGGTGCACAAGCCATGCCATAGGGACAGTGTTACAGAGTAGTGAGTATTAGTACAGTGTTGGAGAGAGAACACAGAACAGAAAGATCCCAGGCAGCATTCCCAACCTCTCGTCGGAGGCCTGCTTTAACCTCTGTTGTCCTGATGCTCACGAAGACAGCGCAGGCCTAGATTGATAACTCTGAACTCTCGATGCTGTCTCAGTGCAACATAGGTTAAAGTAGATGTGGTGATCCAGTCTGGGGTGTGCCTATACTGTGCTCCCCTCCAGCACTGTATCTATATCATGTCTTGTTAGCCGATGCTTGGAGCCCACTCATTGCTCTCTGCACTGTGAGTGATCTTACCTCACTGCAGGATTTATTGAAGGCTCAAGAACCCCCTTCCCTTTGTCTCTCTGGCTGACCAACCATCTTCAATGGGGTGATGGATGAGACATCCGGCAGTTGGGAAATCTATTAGATCAAGAACTTCCTGAGTACCTAGAGGAGACAGAGAAATAGACAGAATGGGAAATTAGATTGATGCAGCGAGAGTTACACAAGGAGAATGGAAATGAGCCCCACAGAGATCTGGAAAATCCCAAACTCCATCCCTGGCCTGTGCTGTTGTGTCTCTCTAGAGTGGAGAATTCTGTTGGCTCAGGAACTGGAGTAACTGCAAGAGCGGGAGGCAGCAATTAGACCCACACAGTGAGGGATATCACACAGAGGGAGACTGAGTGATATCACCAGAGTTCTGGAAGACTTCAGGATCACACAATCATGTTAGAAGAATGGGTTTAGCTTCATGTATCAGTGGTCAGGGATAAGCAACAGTGAGCAGGTGAAGTGATGGCCGAGTAACATTATTGTTAGGGCATTTATCCAAAACCTCAGCTAATGTTCAGGGGAGGCAGGTTTGAATCCCATCATAAGATATGGTGGAATTTAAAACCAATAATTTTAAAAATAGCAATTAACAATCCATAAACAAATATGAAACCATTGCTGATGTACAAAAATCCCAATCCCTTAGATTAGATTCCATACAGTGGGGAAAAAGGCCTTTCGGTCCAACCAGTCCATGCCAACACTCCGAAGAGTAACCCACTCAGACCCATCTCCCTCGACCTAACACAACTAAATTTATGAGCAATTTAGCATGGCCAATTCGCATGATCTGCGCGTCTTTGGACTGTGGGAGGAAACCAGAGCATCCGGAAGCAATTCACGCAGACACGGGGAGAATGTGAAAACGCCACACAGTCGCCCGTGGCTGAAATCGAACCTGGAACCCTGGTGCTGTGAGGCAGGAGTGCTAATCACTGAGCCACCGTGCCGCCCACTTGTCCTTTCGACAACGAGATCTGATCATCCTCACGTGGTCTTCACGACATACCCACAGCAAAGTGTTTGCATTTCAATTGCCCTCTGAAATGGCCGAGCAAACTACTCAGCTCATGGGCAGCTAGGGATGGGCAAGAAAGGCTGGTCAGCCAGAGACACCCACATCCCCTACCTGATTTATAAAAAAATAATCCATTAGGATAGTCCCACTGGAACTGTGCTGAAACCAGTGTCCTGGCCAATCATGTCAGTTGGTTTAAGGACAGGGCTTTAAACTGACAGAGAGGATGCAGGGACAGGGTCCAGGTGAAAGGAGCTTTCCAAATCCAAAGAGAAATGGTGGAGCATCGGAACAGCATGGGGAAGTGCCCATAGACAAGCAGGAAGGAACAGAATGGGACAGCGATTAACTAAAACTGTACACCAGTGAATAGGTTTATGACAGGAAATTGTGGGAAAGAGTAAATTATGTGTTTTTTGAATGGACGAAGTCTCATCAATAAGACAGATGGATTTCTGACACAGAGATAGAAGAAATTTAGACACCAGCGAGATGTGGTTCGAGGGTGAACAAAAGTTGAACATAAATATTCAATGGTTCACAACCTTGCAGAAACTCAGGCAAAATGGGCAACGCTAACAATAATGGGTAACAAAGGCATTACAGAGAAAGCATTTGGCATCAGATCATGAAGTAGAGTCAGTCTGAATGTAAATTCTGGCTACTACTTGCCAAGGACACAAGCAACAGAACAGTTTTAGCCACTGAACAGTTTCATTGCTCATCACTGCATTAAACAGGAACTCATTGGAATTTTTTGACAAACACATGGTGACAATTTTGGAAAACTTCAATATTTGTATAATCTGGGACAATCACACGGTCAACATTGATATTGGAAGAGGAGTTCGGAGAATTTTGTTTTCAGTGTTTCTTTGAAAAACACATTGTGCAACTGGCTCGGGACATAACTATCGCAGAGCGACCGTTGTGTGATGAAACTTAGTGAATGAGTAATGTCACCTGGAGAGATCCTCTGGGAAATTGTGATAAAGTGCAGTTTAAAGAAATATAACGTTTTAAAGTGAATCACAGAAAGGACAAGCTACAACTAGAAACAAAAATGCAAATTACATGGGTTTGAGAGGAGAACTGACCAAGGTAAACAGGCTGAACAGACTGAAACATTTGTCTGTGAATGAAAAGTGGGAACCATTTGAAGGAACAGTGTAAAACACTCAACAAAAGGACACTCCATTGAAACAGTAAACACCTCAGCAAGAAATTCCCACTTATCCCTCACTCAGGACAAAAGGCTAGATTATAAGGCTGAGAAGATCACCAAAAAGTACTTAAAATCCTGAAAAGTGTGCTTTAGGAGTAAATGTTAATGTATTGGAATGGGTCTGCTCGTAGGAGGACGGCAGTGGGAAGGGGAATCATTGTCAGGGTTTATTGACACGTTAGGAACAGGGAGAGGTGAAGGTGCTGGAGGTGGTGAGAGTGTTACAGAGAGTGGTCAGGGTCTGAATGGTGTTACAAAGCCTGTACGGATTGCTGCAGCTGGAGGGGTTGCAGAGGTAGGGAAGAACATATGTAGTTTTATTTATTTATTCATGGGATGTGGGTGTTACTGCCTGAACTAACATTTTTTGACCACACTGGTAATCACTCAGAGGGTAGCTCGGAGTCAGCCATATTGCTGTGAGTCTGGAGTCATATGTTAGCCAGACCAGGTTAGAATATTTGATGTCCCTCCTAAAGGAGGTAAGTGAACTAGATGAGTTCTTCCTACTGCTCAACAATGTTTTAATGGTGGCCCCACCAATGTCTTTTACAGATAAAGCATGACATCCCAACTCTAACCCTTAATGCTCTCCCCAATGAAGGTAACCATCCCAAATGCCTGCTTCACCAGCCTGTCTACCTGTGACACCACATTCAAAGAACTGTGTACCTGGGTCACTGGGTCTCTGATTGACAACACTACCCAGCGCCCGAACATTAACTGTACAAGTCCCACCCTGGTTTGTTTCACCAAAATGAAACACTTCACATTTATCTAACTAAACTCCATCTGCTATTCTTCAGCCCACTATCCCAGCAGTACTGTTCATCCTGTTGTATCATATATAATTTTCTCCATTAACCACTTTACCACCAATGCCAGTGTCACCCAAAAAACTTACTTGCCAGGAAACCAATATTCCCATCCAAACCATTTATCCAAATGGCAAACAACAGTGGGCCCACTACACCGCTGGTCACATGCCTGCAGTCAGAAAAACATGTCTTCCACCACCCTCTAGCTACTACCATCAAGCAACTTTTGTATCCAGTTCACGAGCTCCTCCTGAATATCATATTCTTTTTGCAATGATCTGAGCTTATTATCCAGTTTACCACACAGAACAGTTCCGCCCAAAACCCTTCGGACATGATTTCATGCAAACCTTTATTCCAACTGTAAGATCAAACTAACCTACATTCCCTTCATTTTACTATTATCCATGTGTCTGTCCAAGAGTCTATTAAATGTCCCGGATGTGTCTAATTTTACTACCACCATTGGCAGTGCATTCCAACTACCTACCATTCTCTATCCTCTGATCCATCCTCCAATCACCTTAAAATTACACCCCCTTGTAATAGCCATTTATGCCATAGGAGGAAAAGTCTCTCACTATTCACTCACTCTGTGCCTCTTATCATCTTGTTCACCTCTACCAAGTCGCCCCGTCCCCTTCTTCACTCCAATGAGAAAAGCCTTTGCTCCCTCAACCTTTCTTCATAAGAAATGCCCTCCATTCCAGGCAGCATCCTGGTAAATCCCCTGTGTCCACTCTCTAAAACTTGCACATCCTTCCTGTAAAGATGGGATGAGAACTGAACACAATATTCCAAGTGTGGTCTCACCAGGACGCTATAAAGATGCAGTAAAACCTCGCGGCTCTTAAAATCAATCCCCCTTCTAAGGAAAGCCAACACAACATATGTCTTTTTAACAAACCTACCAACGTGCATGGCGATTTTGAGGGATCTATGGACACGGACCCCATGATCTCTGTTCCTCCACACTGCCAAGTATTCTGCCTTTCACCCTGTATTCTGTATTCAAATTCGACCTTCCAGAATGAATCACTTCACACTTTTCCAGATTGGACTCCATCTGCCACTTCCAGCCCAGCTCTGCGTTCTGTCAATGTCCCATTGCAACCTACAACAGCCCTCCACATTACCCACCACTCCACCAACCTTCATGTGATTGGCAAACTTACAAACCCACTCTCCAACATCTACATGCACATCATTTAACAAAAAAATCACAAAGAGCAGAGTCCCAGAGCCGACTGTTACAGATAACCACAGGCCACTGAGCTGCAGGCTCAATACTGTCCATCTGCTGCCACCCTCTGTCTTCTCTGGGCCATCCAATCCTGTATCCAGACGAGAGATTTCCCTGTATCCAAAATCATCCATCTTTTTTGAATGAGCCATCAACGTATTCAGCCATATCCTCAAAGAATTCAATAAGGTTTGTGAGGCATGACCTGACCCCTACCAAACCCGTGCAGACTGTCTCTAATTTAACTATGGTTTTCCAAGTAGTCATAAATCCTGTCTTTAAGTCCTCGCCAGTAATCTGCACACCACAGACATTCCACCAGATCTGTAATTCCCAGAATTCTATCCCCGTAATATGGTCCAGACTCTACAAATCTTCCCTCCTCTGCCATGTTCCCCAGAAGGGCACTGGAGGGTGGTGGGGGTTATAGAGATAGGGAAGGATATCAGGACAGGAGGATTTTGCAGACATTAGGAGGTTTGCAATGCCAAAAGGAGGCTTCGGTAATTGTGAGGTTTCATGGTGATGAAGACATTTGAGAAGGGAGGGAGGGACAATTGTAGGGAAATGAGAGGTTTCACAGTTCAGGTGTTTTGTTCGGACTGCAAATGGTTACTGAATTGGGGAGGGTGTAAGCACTAGTGGATATTACATAAACATGTGGTTTTGGTTGCAATGCAGGAAGAGGATTCAGGAAGCAGGAGAGTATGGGGTTTGAACGAGGTTACACAGAGAAGAAGGACAATAGACCCACAGGAGGTTACAGAAATGTGGAGAACTATAGGGTCTGCAGGAGTTCATGGAGTTGGGAATGTTGGGAGGGATGGAGAAGCCTACAGAGATAAGGATGTTTGTAGGACAGGGCTGGATCACCGACAGGGAGTGTTTTAGGGAGCTGAGCAGATTACAGAGATAAAGAAGTTTGGATCGAATGGAAGAACAAACAGTAAAATGCAGGGTAGTCGTGACTGGAGATGTTAATGGATGTAGGGAAAGCTTAGGTTCTAGGGGTTATTGAGGTTGTGGAATCTGGATTTCGTTTCAAAGACTGGGATAACAATTTTGGTCAGAGACAGTTTCACAGGTAAGGGAGCATAGCACAAACAGGAGGACGTTCTACGGGAGAGGGACGTTTAAACAGATAGTGGTGTAAGAGCTGGACAAGGTTATGGAGATGGGTAGATGGTGGAGACACAGGAGGAGCTTACATTGACAAGGGAGTGATAGTGACAGGTGGCTGTTAAATAGATAGTGGGTTTTGTAGGGACTGGATTGGGAGAGGCACAGGCATTTCAGTGAGTTCGACAGATCAGGAGTACTGCAGGGACCTGACAGGATTACACTGATCGGGATGGTTGTAGGGTCTCCACAGACTGTTGGTGTTTTAGGGACGAGCAGAGGTTTAGTAGATAGGGAGGTCTCTGAGAGCTGCAGGAGCTTATGGAGAGTTGAAGAGTTGGAGCAGTTTGCAGAGGTGGGTTTCTCGGATAGGAGTAGCTTACAGATAGTGAGGGGTATGTGGCCTGAGGAAGGTAAAGAGAGGGGAGTTTTGGGGTCTGGAAGAGATTACACTGGCAGGGACAGTTGAAGAGACTAAAGCAAAAATGCATGGAGAAGGTTACACAGATAGGGAGGTGAGTAGGAACTGAAGGTGAATACACAGACATGGAGGGTTGTATTGTTAGACGGAGCTGAGAGGGATAGGGACTGGTGTTGGGATTTACACAGATAGAGAAGGTTGTGTTTTTGGAGAAGGTTACACTGATACAGACAGTGTTAGGGTGTGTTTAGTGGACTCCAGGGGAGCTCAGAGAGAATGTATTATGGGGAGTGGAGGAGATTACAGACACAGAGATGGCTGTCGGGTTGAGAAGAGCTTCTACAGATCCTCAGTGCTGTAAGGCTGGAGGGAGGTTATAACAGTGAGTGTTGCCAAGACTTAATTACTTCACTGATATAGAGCAGGTCTCAGCACGTAACTGTCATAGGGAAGTTGAGACAGTCCAGATGAGTTTTCAGAGATACAAATGTTTATGGGAGTTTCAAGAGGGAACAATGATTGGGAGTGCTGTACCAAATGGTAATAGTTATAGGGAGGGTTCTAAACGCAGGAAGAGGTGACGGACATATCAATCTTTGTATGGACTGGAGAAACTTACATCGCCAAGGAGTGTTTTAGAGTCTGGAGGAGATTACAGTCTTAAGGAGAATATTGGGGATAAGGCAAGGTGTAAGAGACGGGGATGGTTGACAGGGCTGGGCAATAACCTGAACAGAATCGCCATAGTGTGGAACCAAGCCATTCGGCCCAACCAGTCCGTTCCAAACCTTTGAAGAGCATCTGACCCAGACCCACCCCTCTACCTATACATTAAACCCTGCATTTTTCGTGGTGTACTTACTTAAACCACACATTCCTGAATACTACAGTCAATTTATGATGGCTAATCCACTGATGGTGCAAAGTTTGGACACACACACACACACACACAGCAAGGCAGCGACACGCAAACACACACAGTGCAGGAGATACCCGCAGACACACAGCGAGGGAAGGACATGCACACACACACAGTCAGGGGGATACCCGCAGACACACAGCGAGGGAAGGACATGCACACACACACACACACAGTGAGGGGGATACCCGCAGACACACAGCGAGGGAAGGACATGCACACACACACACAGTGAGGGGGATACACGCAGACACACAGCGAGGGAAGGACATGCACACACACAGTGAGGGGGATACCCGCAGACACACAGCGAGGGAGGGACATGCGCGCACACACACAGTGAGGGGGATACACGCAGACACAGAGCGAGGGAAGGACATGCACGCACAAACACACACACACACACACAGTGAGAGGGATACACGCAGACATACAGCGAGGGAAGGACATGCACACACACACAGTGAGGGGGATACATGCAGACACACAGCGAGGGAAGGACATGCACACACACACAGTGAGGGGGATACCCACAGACACACAGCGAGGGAGGGACACACACGCAAATCGAGGGAGGGACTTACACAGCGAAGAAGGGACACACACACACACACACACACACAGCGAAGGAGGGAAACGCACACACGAAGTGAGGGAGGGACATACACACAGACACACAGCAAGGGAGTGACACACACACACAGTGTGGGAGTGACACGCATACAGACGCGTGCACAGCGAGGGAGGGACGCGCGCACAGCGAGGGAGGGACGCGCGCACACAGCGAGGGAGGGACGCGCGCACACAGCGAGGGAGGGACGCGGGCACACAGCGAGAGAGGGACACGCACACACATAGCCAGGGAGGGACATGGACACACGCAAACACACACACACACACAGCAAGAGAGGGACACGCGCACAAACAACGAGGGGGAGACACATGCACACACAGCGAGGGAGGGCCACACACACACACAGCAAGAGTAACACACACATGGAAGGAAACTGACACAAACAGTTAGGGAGGGACACACATGCACACACACAGAGCGAGGGAGGGACACACACACACCGACAGCGAGGGAGGGACACGCACACATAGTAAGGGAGTGACACACACATGAGGAAGCACACAAACACAGACACACACAGTGAGAGAGGGACATGTGCACACACACAGCGAGGAGGACACACATGCACACACGGCGAGGAAGGGCCAGGCACACACAAACACAGCAAGAGGGACACACACACACACACACACACACAGAGCAAGGGGTAAAATCACACATACACAGTGAGGGAGGGACACGCACACACACAGCCGGGGGAGACATGCACACACACACACACACACACACACAGAGCAAGAGAGGGACATGCGCACACACAGCGAGGAGGACACACATGCACACACAGCGAGGAAGGGCCAGGCACACACAAACGCAGCAAGAGGGACTTACACACACACACACACAGCATGGGGGGAAAATCACACATACATAGTGAGGGAGGGACACGCACACACACAGACAGCGAGGGTGGGACTACACACACGCACATGCACGCACATGTACATACAGCGAGAAGGCGACACATGCCCACACAGCGAGGAAAGGCCACGCACACACAGGCACAGCAAGAGGGACACGCGCGCGCACGCGCGCGCACACACACACACACACACACACACAGAGCGAGGGAGGGACACACATACACAGACAGCGAGGGAGTGACACGTGCATGAGGAAGCACACAAAGAGACACACACAGTGAGAGAGGGACACGCACACACAGCGAGGGAGGGAGGGACACACACACACACAGAGTGAGCGAGGGACATGTACACAGAGCGGGGGAGCGACACGCGCATGAGGAAGCACACAAACACATACACACACAACGAGAGGGGGACACGCACACACACAGCCAGGGAGGGACATGCATGCACAGCGAGGGAGGGAGACACAAAAACACACACAGAGAGCAAGAAAGGGACACGCACACACACAGCGATGGGGGAGACACATGCTCACACAACGAGGAAGGGCCAAGCACACACACGCACACCAAGAGGGAAAAACACACACACAGCGAGGGAGGGACACACACACACACACACACACACACACACACCAAGGGGCGACGCATACACACGCAGCGAGGGAGGGACACACACACACGCAGCGAGGGAGGGACACACACACACGCAGTGAGGGAGACACACACACACGCAGCGAGGGAGACACACACACACGCAGCGAGGGAGACACACACGCAGCGAAAGAGGCACACACACACGCAGCGAGGGAGGGACACACACGCAGCGAGGGAGGGACACACACGCAGCGAAGGGAGGGACACACACGCAGTGAAGGGAGGGACACACACGCAGCGAAGGGAGGGACACACACGCAGCGAAGGGAGGGACACACACGCAGCGAAGGGAGGGACACATACGCAGCGAAGGGAGGGCCAACACGCAGCGAAGGGAGGGACGCACACGCAGCGAAGGGATACACACACAGACACAGCGAGGGAAGGACATGTACGTGCACATACACGGAGAGCGAGGGACAGACATGCAGCGAGGGAGCGAGCATGGACACACACAGAGAGAGGAAGGGCATGTGCACAGAAATTGAGAGAGATCACACACACGCAAAGCGAGGCAGGGACACGCACAAATACACACACACACACATACTCACAGTGAGGGGGATACACGCAGACACACGGCGAGGGAGGGACACATGCAAAGCAAAGGAGAGACACACAGTGAGGGGGATACACGCAGACATAGCGAGGGAGGGACACACACACAAAGCGAAGGAGGGACACGCAAGCACACACACACAAACACAGAGCAAGAGAGATGTGCACACACAGTGAGGAAGAGACAAACACACACACTTACGGTGAGGGGAATACACGCAGACACACAATGAGGGAGAGACACGCACATACACTGCAAGGGAGGGACACGCACACACATGTCGAGGGGGAGGACATGTGCACAGAAATTGAGAGGGGACACGCACACACAGCGAGAGGGGACACGCACAGACACAGCAAGGGTGGGACACGCGCACACAGCAAGCTGGTCACGCACTCACACACACAAGGGACGGACACACAAAGTGAGGGAGGGTCACGCACACATACATACACACACAGAAACACAGAGCAAGAGAGACATGCACAGATGCACACACAAACACAAGGGACAGACACACATGCAAAGCGAGGGAGGGACACGCACGCGCACACACACACACACACACACAAAGCAAAGGATGGACACACACAGATATATACACAAACAAACACAGAGCAAGCGTGGGATACACACAGCGAGGGAGCAACATGCAAACACATACAGTGAGGGGGTTACCCGCAGACACACGGAGAGGGAGAGACACACACACACACACACACACACATACATACAGCGAAGGAGGGACACACAGATACAGACACACAAACACGGAGCAAGGGAGGGACACGCACAGATACACATGCACACACACAGTGAGGGAGGGACACACACAGGCACACACACACACACACACGCAGAGGGAAGAACACGCACACACAGTGAGAAAGGGACGCAGCGAGCGAGAGACACACACAGCAAGGGAGGGACACGCGCACACACACACAGCGCGAGGGAGGGACATGCTCATACACAGCAAGGGAGGGACACACACACACACAGCGAGGGAAAGACACTCACATACACTGCAAGAGGGATACACATACACTGCAACAGAGACACACATACTCACAGCAAGAGGGGACACGCACACACAGCGAGTGAGGGATACGTGCATGCGCAAGCACAAAATTACAGACACACACAGCGAGAGATGGACACAAACACAAAGCTAGGAAGGGACATCCACACACAGTGAGGGAGGGACACACACAAACACACACACACACACACTGCAAGAGTGAAAGACATGCACTCACAAGGAGGGAGGGGCGCGCGCACACAGCGAGGGAGGGACACACACAAACACACACACAGAGCAAGAGAGGGACATTCGCACACCCAAAGAGGGGGAGACACATGCACACACAGCAAGGGAGGGCCACGCACACACACAGCGAGGGAGGGACATGCTCACACACAGTGAGGGGGACACGCACACACTGCAGGAGTGAAAGACAGGCACTCACAGCGAGGGAGGGGCGCGCGCAGTCAGCGAGGGAGGGACGCGCGCACACAGCGAGGGAGGGACGCGCGCACACAGCGAGGCAGGGGTGCGCGCACATAGCGAGGGAGGGGCGCGCACACAGCGAGGAAGGTGCGCGCGCACACAGCGAGGGAGGGACGCACGCACACAGCGAGGGAGGGACGCGCGCACACAGCGAGGGAGGGACGCGCGCACAGCGAGGGAGGGATGCGCGCACACAGCGAGGGAGGGATGCGCGCGCACAGCGAGGGAGGGACGCGCGCACACAGCGAGGGAGGGACGCGCGCACAGCGAGGGACACGCACACAGCAAGCGAGGGACACACACAGCAAGCGAGGGACACACACAGGGAAGGAGGGAGAAGCACACACACGGTGAGGGGCAGGGCATGTGCACAGAAATTGACAGGAAGCACGCACACACAGGGAGAGGGGACACACACAGACACAGCAAGGGAGGGACACACACACACACAGCGAGGGAGGGACACACACACACAGCGAGGGAGGGACACACACACACACAGCGAGGGAGGGACACACACACACAGCGAGGGAGGGGGACACACACACACAGCGAGGGAGGGACACACACACACACACACAGCGAGGGAGGGACACACACACACAGCGGGGGAGGGACACACACACACGCGGGAGGGACACACACACACAAACACAGCGAGGGAGGGACACACACACACACAGCGAGGGAGGGACACACACACACACACACAGCGAGCGAGGGAAACGTGCATGCGCAAGCACAAAATTACAGACACACACAGCGAGAGAGGGACACGAACACAGAGCTAGGAAGGGGCATGCACACACAGTGAGGGAGGGAAACACACAAACACAAAAACAAACACAGAGCACGAGAGGGACATTCGCACACCCAACGAGGGGGAGACACATGCACACACAGCGAGGGAAGCCCACGCACACACACAGCGAGTGGGGCACACACACACACAGCGAGGGAGGGACACGCTCACACACAGCGAGGGACACACACACACACACACAGCAGGGGAGGGACACACACACACACAGCGAGGACGGAACACACACACACAGCGAGGGAGGGACACACACACACACACACAGCGAGGGAGGGGGACACACACACACAGTGAGGGAAGGACACGCTCACACACAGCGAAGGAGGGACACGCTCACACACAGCGAGGGAGGGACAAGCACACACACAGCGAGGGAGGGAAACACACACACACACACAGCGCGAGGGAGGGACACGCACACACATACAGCGAGGGAGGGGGGCACACACACAAAGCGAGGGAAGAACACCCACGCGCACACAGCGAGGGAGGGACACACACACACACACAGCGAGGGAGGGGGACACACACACAGCGAGGGAGGGACACGCTCACACACAGCGAGGGGGACACACACACACACAGCGAGGGACAGACACACACACACAGCGAGGGAGGGGGACACACACACACAGCGTGGGAGGGGGACACACACACACAACGAGGGAGGGGGACACACACACACAGCGAGGGGGACACACGCACACAGCGAGGTAGGGACACACACACACACAGCGAGGGAGGGACACACACACACACAGCGAGGGAGGGACACACACACACACACGCAGCGAGGGAGGGACACACACACACACACACACAGCGAGGGAAGGACACACACACACAGCGAGGGAGGGACACACACACAGAGCGAGGGAGGGACACACACACACACACACACACATGAGGGAGGGACACACACACACACAGCGAGGGAGGGACACACACACACACACACAGCGAGGGAGGGGGACACACACACACAGTGAGGGAAGGACACGCTCACACACAGCGAAGGAGGGACACGCTCACACACAGCGAGGGAGGGACAAGCACACACACAGCGAGGGAGGGAAACACACACACACACAGCGCGAGGGAGGGACACGCACACACATACAGCGAGGGAGGGGGGCACACACACAAAGCGAGGGAAGAACACCCACGCGCACACAGCGAGGGAGGGACACACACACACACACAGCGAGGGAGGGGGACACACACACAGCGAGGGAGGGACACGCTCACACACAGCGAGGGGGACACACACACACACAGCGAGGGACAGACACACACACACAGCGAGGGAGGGGGACACACACACACAGCGTGGGAGGGGGACACACACACACAACGAGGGAGGGGGACACACACACACAGCGAGGGGGACACACGCACACAGCGAGGTAGGGACACACACACACACAGCGAGGGAGGGACACACACACACACAGCGAGGGAGGGACACACACACACACACGCAGCGAGGGAGGGACACACACACACACACACACACACACACAGCGAGGGAAGGACACACACACAGCGAGGGAGGGACACACACACAGAGCGAGGGAGGGACACACACACACACACACACACATGAGGGAGGGACACACACACACACAGCGAGGGAAGGACACCCACAGCAAGGGAGGGACACACACTAACACAGCGAGGGAGCGACACACACAGCGAGGGAGGGACACACACACACACACACACAGCGAGGGAGAGGGACACACACACAGCGAGGGAGGGACACACACAAACAGCGAGGGAGGGACACACACACACACAGCGAGGGACGGACACACACACACAGCGAGGGAGGGACACACACTCACACAGCGGGGGAGGGACACACACACACACACAGCAGGGGAGGGTGACACACACACACAGCGAGGGAGGGATACACACACACACACAGCGAGGGTGGGACACACACACACACACACAGCGAGGGAGGGGGACACACACACACAGCGAGGGAAGGACACACACACACACAGCGTGGGAGGGACACACACACACACACAGCGAGGGAGGGACACACACACACACAGCGAGGGAGAGACACACACACACACACAGCGAGGGAGGGACACACACGCACACACAGCGCGGGAGGGACACACACGCACACACAGCGAGGGAGGGACACACACACACACAGCGAGGGAGGGACACACACACACACACACAGCGAAAGAGGGACACAAACACAAAGCTAGGAAGGGACATGCACACACAGTGAGGGAGGGACACACACAAACACACACACACACACACACTGCAAGAGTGAAAGACATGCACTCACAAGGAGGGAGGGACGCGCGCACACAGCGAGGGAGGGACACACACAAACACACACACAGAGCAAGAGAGGGACATTCGCACACCCAAAGAGGGGGAGACACATGCACACACAGCAAGGGAGGGCCACGCACACACACAGCGAGGGAGGGACATGCTCACACACAGTGAGGGGGACACGCACACACTGCAGGAGTGAAAGACAGGCACTCACAGCGAGGGAGGGGCGCGCGCAGTCAGCGAGGGAGGGACGCGCGCACACAGCGAGGGAGGGACGCGCGCACACAGCGAGGCAGGGGCGCGCGCACATAGCGAGGGAGGGGCGCGCACACAGCGAGGAAGGTGCGCGCGCACACAGCGAGGGAGGGACGCACGCACACAGCGAGGGAGGGACGCGCGCACACAGCGAGGGAGGGACGTGCGCACACAGCGAGGGAGGGACGTGCGCACACAGCGAGGGAGGGACGCGCGCACACAGCGAGGGAGGGACGCACGCACAGCGAGGGAGGGATGCGCGCACACAGCGAGGGAGGGATGCGCGCACAGCGAGGGACACGCACACAGCAAGCGAGGGACACACACAGCAAGCGAGGGACACACACAGGGAAGGAGGGAGAAGCACACACACGGTGAGGGGCAGGGCATGTGCACAGAAATTGACAGGAAGCACGCACACACAGGGAGAGGGGCCACACACAGACACAGCAAGGGAGGGACACACACACACACACAGCGAGGGAGGGACACACACACACACAGCGAGGGAGGGACACACACACACACAGCGAGGGAGGGACACACACACACAGCGAGGGAGGGGGACACACACACAGCGAGGGAGGGACACACACACACACACAGCGAGGGAGGGACACACACACACAGCGGGGGAGGGACACACACACACGAGGGAGGGACACACACACACAAACACAGCGAGGGAGGGACACACACACACACACAGCGAGGGAGGGACACACACACACACACACAGCGAGGGAGGGAAACGTGCATGCGCAAGCACAAAATTCCAGACACACACAGCGAGAGAGGGACACGAACACAGAGCTAGGAAGGGGCATGCACACACAGTGAGGGAGGGAAACACACAAAAACAAAAACAAACACAGAGCACGAGAGGGACATTCGCACACCCAACGAGGGGGAGACACATGCACACACAGCGAGGGAAGCCCACGCACACACACAGCGAGTGGGGCACGCACACACACAGCGAGGGAGGGACACGCTCACACACAGCGAGGGACACACACACACACACACACACAGCAGGGGAGGGACACACACACACACAGCGAGGGGGGAACACACACACACACACAGCGAGGGAGGGACACACACACACACACACACACAGCGAGGGAGGGGGACACACACACACAGTGAGGGAGGGACACGCTCACACACAGCGAAGGAGGGACACGCTCACACACAGCGAGGGAGGGACAAGCACACACACAGCGAGGGAGGGAAACACACACACACACAGCGCGAGGGAGGGACACGCACACACATTCAGCGAGGGAGGGGGGCACACACACAAAGCGAGGGAAGAACACCCACGCGCACACAGCGAGGGAGGGACACACACACACACACACAGCGAGGGAGGGGGACACACACACACAGCGAGGGAGGGACACGCTCAAACACAGCGAGGGGGACACACACACGCACAGCGAGGGACAGACACACACACACAGCGAGGGAGGGGGACACACACACACAGCGTGGGAGGGGGACACACACACACAACGAGGGAGGGGGACACACACACACAGCGAGGGGGACACACGCACACAGCGAGGTAGGGGGACACACACACACAGCGAGGGAGGGGGACACACAAAAACAGCGAGGGAGGGACACACACACACACGCAGCGAGGGAGGGACACACACACACACACACACACACAGCGAGGGAAGGACACACACACACAGCGAGGGAGGGACACACACACAGAGCGAGGGAGGGACACACACACACACACACACACATGAGGGAGGGACACACACACACACAGCGAGGGAAGGACACACACAGCAAGGGAGGGACACAAACTAACACAGCGAGGGAGCGACACACACACACACACACAGCGAGGGAGAGGGACACACACACACAGCGAGGGAGGGACACACACAAACAGCGAGGGAGGGGGACACACACACACAGCGAGGGACGGACACACACACACAGCGAGGGAGGGACACACACACACACAGCGAGGGAGGGACACACACACACACAGCGAGGGAGAGACACACACACACACACAGTGAGGGAGGGACACACACGCACACACAGCGCGGGAGGGACACACACGCACACACAGCGAGGGAGGGACACACACACACACAGCGAGGGAGGGACACACACACACACACACAGCGAAAGAGGGACACAAACACATTCACAGCGAGGGAGGGGTACACACACACACACAGCGAGGGAGGGACACACACACACACAGCGAGGGAGGGACATACACGCACACACAGCGAGGGAGGGACACACACACACAGCGAGGGAGGGACACACACACACACAGCGAGGGAGGGACACACACACACACAGCGAGGGAGGGACACACACACACACACAAAGCGAGGGAGGGACAGACACGCACACACAGCGAGGGAAGGACACACACACACACAGTGAGGGAGGGACACACACACACACAGCAAGGGAAGTACACACAGACACAGCGAGGGAGGGACACACACACAGCGAGGGAGTGACACACACACAGCGAGGGAAGGACACACACACACTCAGCGAGGGAGGGACACACACACACACACAGCGAGGGAGGGGGACACACACACACAGCGAGGGAGGGACACGCTCACACACAGCGAGGGGGACACACACACGCACAGCGAGGGACAGACACACACACACACACAGCAAGGGAGGGGCACACACACACACAAAGCGAGGGAGGGACACACAAAGACACACAGCGAGGGAAGGACACACACACAGCGAGGGAGGGACACACACACAGCGAGGGAAGGACACACACAGAGCGAGGGAGGGACACACACTCAGCGAGGGAGGGACACACACACACACACAGCGAGGGAGGGGGACACACACACACAGCGAGGAAGGGACACGCTCACACACAGCGAGGGGGACACACACACGCACAGCGAGGGACAGACACACACACACAGCGAGGGAGGGGGACACACACACACAGCGTGGGAGGGGGACACACACACACAACGAGGGAGGGGGACACACACACACAGCGAGGGGGACACACGCACACAGCGAGGTAGGGGGACACACACACACAGCGAGGGAGGGGGACACACAAAATCAGCGAGGGAGGGACACACACACACACACGCAGCGAGGGAGGGACACACACACACACACACACACACAGCGAGGGAAGGACACACACACACAGCGAGGGAGGGACACACACACAGAGCGAGGGAGGGACACACACACACACACACACACATGAGGGAGGGACACACACACACACAGCGAGGGAAGGACACACACAGCAAGGGAGGGACACACACTAACACAGCGAGGGAGCGACACACACACACACACACACACAGCGAGGGAGAGGGACACACACACAGCGAGGGAGGGACACACACAAACAGCGAGGGAGGGGGACACACACACACAGCGAGGGACGGACACACACACACAGCGAGGGAGGGACACACACACACAGCAGGGGAGGGTGACACACACACACAGCGAGGGAGGGATACACACACACACACAGCGAGGGTGGGACACACACACACACAGCGAGGGAGGGGGACACACACACACAGCGAGGGAAGGACACACACACACACAGCGTGGGAGGGACACACACACACACACAGCGAGGGAGGGACACACACACACACAGCGAGGGAGAGACACACACACACACACAGTGAGGGAGGGACACACACGCACACACAGCGAGGGAGGGACACACACACACACAGCGAGGGAGGGACACACACACACACACACAGCGAAAGAGGGACACAAACACACTCACAGCGAGGGAGGGGTACACACACACACACACAGCGAGGGAGGGACACACACACACACAGCGAGGGAGGGACATGCACGCACACACAGCGAGGGAGGGACACACACACACAGCGAGGGAGGGACACACACACACACAGCGAGGGAGGGACACACACACACAGCGAGGGAGGGACACACACACACACACAAATCGAGGGAGGGACAGACACGCACACACAGCGAGGGAAGGACACACACACACACAGTGAGGGAGGGACACCCACACACACACAGCGAGGGAGGGACACACACACACACAGCAAGGGAAGTACACACAGACACAGCGAGGGAGGGACACACACACAGCGAGGGAGTGACACACACAAACACACACAGCGAGGAAGGGACACACACACACTCACAGCGAGGGAGGGACACACACACACACAGCGAGGGAAGGACACACACACACACAGCGAGGGAGGGACACGCACACACACACAACGAGCGAGGGACACACACACACACAACGAGGGAGGGACACACACACACACAGCGAGGGAGGGACACACACACACTAACAGCGAGGGAGGGACACACACACACACAGCGAGGGAAGGACACACACACACACAGCGAGGGAGGGACACGCACACACACACAACGAGCGAGGGACACACACACACACAACGAGCGAGGGACACACACACACACAACGAGGGAGGGACACACACACACACAGCGAGGGAAGGACACACACACACACAGCGAGGAAGGGACACACACACACACACACAACGAGGGAGGGACACACACACACACACAACAAGGGAGGGACACACACAGCGAGGGAGGGACACACACACACAACGAGAGAGGGACACACACACACAGACAGCGAGGGAGGGACACACACACACACACACACAGCGAGGGAAGGGCACACACACACAGCGAGGGAAGGGCACACACACACAGCGAGGGAAGTACACCCATGCACACAAAGCGAGGGAGGGATACACCCACACACACACAGCGAGGGAAGGACACACCCACGCACACATGGCGAGGGAGGGACACACACACACACACACACAGCGAGGGAAGGACACCCACGCACACACACAGCGAGGGAGGGACACACACGCACACACAGCGAGGGAGGAACACACACACACACACACAGCGAGGGAAGGACAACCACGCACACACACAGCGGGGGAGGGACACACACACAAACACACAGCGAGGGAGGGACACACACACACACACACACACACGCACACACACAGCGAGGGAAGGACACCCACACACACACACAGCGAGGGAAGGACACACACACACACAGCGAGGGAAGGACACCCACGCACACACACAGCGAGGGAGGGTCACACACACACACACACACAGCGAGGGAGGGACACACACACTCAGCGAGGGAGGGACACACACAGACACAGCGAGGGAGGGACACACAAACACACACAGCGTGGGAGGGACACACACGCACACACAGCGAGGGAGGGACACGCACACACACACAGCGAGGGAGGGACACACACACACTCACAACTAGGGAGGGACACACACACACACACAGCGAGGGAGGGACACGCACACACAGCGAGGGAGGGGGACACACAAACACAGCGATGGAGGGACAGGCACACACACACACGCCCGAGGGAGGGACACACACACACACACACACAGCGAGGGAAGGACACACACACACAGCGAGGGAAGGACACACACACACACACACACTCACACAGCAAGGGAGGGACACACACAGCAAGGGAGGGACACACACTCACACAGCGAGGGAGGGACACACACAGCGAGGGAGGGACACACACACACACACAGCGAGGGAGGGTGACACACACACACAGCGAGGGAGGGACACACACACACAGCGAGGGAGGGGGACACACACACACAGCGAGGGAGGGACAATCACACACAGCGAGGGAGGGACACACACACACAGCGAGGGAGGGACACACACACACACAGCGGGGGAGGGACACACACACACACACAGCAGGGGAGGGACACACACACACACAGCGAGGGAGGGACACACACTCACACACAGCGAGGGTGGGACACACACACACACACACAGCGAGGGAGGGGGACACACACACACAGCGAGGGAGGGACACACACACACAGCGAGGGAGGGACACACACACACACACAGCGAGGGAGGGACACACACACACACAGCGAGGGAGGGACACACACACACAGAGCGAGGGAGGGACACACACGCACACACAGCGAGGGAGGGACACACACGCACACACAGCGAGGGAGGGACACACACACACACACAGCGAGGGAGGGACACACACACACACACAGCGAAAGAGGGACACAAACACACACACAGCGAGGGAGGGGTACACACACAGACACAGCGAGGGAGGGACACACACACACACAGCGAGGGAGGGACACACACGCACACACAGCGAGGGAGGGACACACACACACAGCGAGAGAGGGACACACACACACACAGCGAGGGAAGGACACACACACACTCAGCGAGGGAGGGACACACACACACACACACACACAGCAAGGGAGGGGCACACACACACACAAAGCGAGGGAGGGACACACACGCACACACAGCGAGGGAAGGACACACACACAGCGAGGGAGGGACACACACACACTCAGCGAGGGAAGGACACACACACACTCAGCGAGGGAGGGACACACACACACACACAGCGAGGGTGGGGCACACACACACACAAAGCGAGGGAGGGACACACACGCACACACAGCGAGGGAAGGACACGCACACACAGCGAGGGAGGGACACACACACACAGTGAGGGAGGGACACCCACACACACACAGCGAGGGAGGGACACACACACAGCAACGAGGGACACACACACACAGCGAGGGAGGGACACACACACACACAGCAAGGGAAGGACACACACACACAGCGAGGGAGGGACACACACACAGCGAGGGAGGGACACACACAAACACACACAGCGAGGAAGGGGCACACACACACTCACAGCGAGGGAGGGACACACACACACACACACAGCGAGGGAAGGACACACACACACACAGCGAGCGAGGGACACATACACACACAACGAGAGAGGGACACACACATACAACGAGGGAGGGACACACACACACACATCGAGGGAGGGACACACACACACACAGCGAGGGAAGGACACACACACACAGCGAGGAAGGGACACACACACACACACAACGAGGGAGGGACACACACGCACACACAGCGAGGGAGGGACACACACACACACACAGCGAGGGAGGGACACACACACACACACACACACACAGCGAGGGAGGGACACACACACACACACAGCGAAAGAGGGACACAAACACACACACAGCGAGGGAGGGGTACACACACACACACACAGCGAGGGAGGGACAGACACACACACAGCGAGGGAGGGACACACACGCACACACAGCGAGGGAGGGACACACACACACACAGCGAGAGAGGGACACACACACACACAGCGAGGGAAGGACACACACACACACACACACAGCAAGGGAGGGGCACACACACACACAAAGCGAGGGAGGGACACACAAAGACACACAGCGAGGGAAGGACACACACACAGCGAGGGAGGGACCCACACACACACAGCGAGGGAAAGACACACACACACTCAGCGAGGGAGGGACGCACACACACACACACAGCGAGGGTGGGGCACACACACACACAAAGCGAGGGAGGGACACACACGCACACACAGCGAGGGAAGGACACGCACACACAGCGAGGGAAGGACACACACACACAGTGAGGGAGGGACACCCACACACACACAGCGAGGGAGGGACACACACACACAGCGAGGGAGAGACACACACACAGCAACGAGGGACACACACACACAGCGAGGGAGGGACACACACACACACAGCAAGGGAAGGACACACACACACAGCGAGGGAGGGACACACACACAGCGAGGGAGGGACACACACAAACACACACAGCGAGGAAGGGGCACACACACACTCACAGCGAGGGAGGGACACACACACACACACAGCGAGGGAAGGAGACACACACACACAGCGAGGGAGGGACACACACACACACAACGAGAGAGGGACACACACACACACAACGAGGGAGGGACACACACACACACACAGCGAGGGAGGGACACACACACACACAGCGAGGGAAGGACACACACACACAGCGAGGAAGGGACACACACACACACACAACGAGGGAGGGGCACACACACACTCACAGCGAGGGAGGGACACACACACACACACACAGCGAGGGAAGGACACACACACACACAGCGAGGGAGGGACACACACACACACAACGAGAGAGGGACACACACACACATAACGAGGGAGGGACACACACACACACAGCGAGGGAGGGACACACACACACACAGCGAGGGAAGGACACACACACACAGCGAGGAAGGGACACACACACACACACAACGAGGGAGGGACACACACACACACAGCGAGGGAGGGGTACACACACACACACAGCGAGGGAGGGACACACACACACACAGCGAGGGAGGGACACACACGCACACAGAGCGAGGGAGGGACACACACACACAGCGAGGGAAGGACACACACACACTCAGCGAGGGAGGGACACACACACACACACACACACACACACAGCGAGGGTGGGGCACACACACACACAAAGCGAGGGAGGGACACACACGCACACACAGCGAGGGAAGGACACGCACACACAGCGAGTGAAGGACACACACACACAGTGAGGGAGGGACACCCACACACACACAGCGAGGGAGGGACACACACACACAGCGAGGGAGAGACACACACACAGCAACGAGGGACACACACACACAGCGAGGGAGGGACACACACACACACAGCAAGGGAAGGACACACACACACAGCGAGGGAGGGACACACACACAGCGAGGGAGGGACACACACAAACACACAAAGCGAGGAAGGGGCACACACACACTCACAGCGAGGGAGGGACACACACACACACACACACAGCCAGGGAAGGACACACACACACCCAGCGAGGGAGGGACACACACACACACAACGAGAGAGGGACACACACACACACAACGAGGGAGGGACACACACACACACAGCGAGGGAGGGACACACACACACACAGCGAGGGAAGGACACACACACACAGCGAGGAAGGGACACACACACACACACAACGAGGGAGGGGCACACACACACTCACAGCGAGGGAGGGACACACACACACACACACAGCGAGGGAAGGACACACACACACACAGCGAGGGAGGGACACACACACACACAACGAGAGAGGGACACACACACACACAACGAGGGAGGGACACACACACACAGCGAGCGAGGGACACACACACACACAGCGAGGGAAGGACACACACACACAGCGAGGAAGGGACACACACACACACACAACGAGGGAGGGACACACACACACACAGCGAGGGAAGGACACACACACACAGCGAGGAAGGGACACACACACACACAGCGAGGGAGGGACACACACACACACAGCGAGGGAGGGACATCCACGCACACACAGTGAGGGAGGGACACACACACACAGCGAGAGAGGGACACACACACACACAGCGAGGGAAGGACACACACACACTCAGCGAGGGAGGGACACACACACACACACACACAGCAAGGGAGGGGCACACACACACACAAAGCGAGGGAGGGACACACAAAGACACACAGCGAGGGAAGGACACACACACAGCGAGGGAGGGACACACACACACACAGCGAGGGAAGGATACACACACACTCAGCGAGGGAGGGACACACACACACACACACACAGCGAGGGTGGAGCACACATACACACAAAGCGAGGGAGGGACACACACGCACACACAGCGAGGGAAGGACACGCACACACAGCGAGGGAAGGACACACACACACAGTGAGGGAGGGACACCCACACACACACAGCGAGGGAGGGACACACACACACAGCGAGGGAGAGACACACACACAGCAACGAGGGACACACACACACAGCGAGGGAGGGACACACACACACACAGCAAGGGAAGGACACACACACACAGCGAGGGAGGGACACACACACAGCGAGGGAGGGACACACACAAACACACACAGCGAGGAAGGGGCACACACACACTCACAGCGAGGGAGGGACACACACACACACACACAGCGAGGGAGGGACAAACACACACACACACAGCGAGGGAGGGACACACACACACACAACGAGAGAGGGACACACACACACACAACGAGGGAGGGACACACACACACACAGCGAGGGAGGGACACACACACACACAGCGAGGGAAGGACACACACACACAGCGAGGAAGGGACACACACACACACACAACGAGGGAGGGACACACACACATACAAAACGAGGGAGGGACACACACACACACACACACAGCGAGGGAGGGACACACGCACACAACGAGAGAGGGACACACACACACAGACAGCGAGGGAGGGACACACACACACACACAGCGAGGGAAGGACACACACACACACAGCGAGGGAAGGACACCCATGCACACACAGCGAGGGAGGGACACACACACACACACACAGCGAGGGAAGGACACACCCACACACACAGCGAGGGAAGGAAACACACACACACAGAGCGAGGGAAGGACACCCACGCACACACAGCGTGGGAGGGACACACACACACACACAGCGAGGGAAGGACACCCACGCACATACACAGCGAGGGAGGGACACACACACACACACAGCGAGGGAAGGACACCCACACACCCACACAGCGAGGGAGGGACACACACACACACAGCGAGGGATGGACACACACACACACACACACAGCGGGGGAAGGACACCCACACACACACACAGCGAGGGAAGGACACACACACACACAGCGAGGGAAGGACACCCACGCACACACACAGCGAGGGAGGGACACACACACACACGCACACACAGCGAGGGAGGGACACACACACACAGCGAGGGAGGGATTCACACACACACACAGCGAGGGAGGGACACACACACACACACACACACAGCGTGGGAGGGACACACACGCACACACAGCGAGGGAGGGACACACACACACACAGCGAGGGAGGGACACACACACACTCACAACGAGGGAGGGACACACACACACACACAGCGAGGGAGGGACACACACACACACACTCACAGCGAGGGAGGGACACACACACACACACACACACTGCGAGGGAGGGACACACACACAGCGAGGGAGGGACACACACACACACACACAGCGAGGGAAGGACACACACACACACAGCGAGGGAAGGACACACACACACACAGCGAGGGAAGGACACACACACCCACAGCGAGGGAGGGACACACACACACACAGCGAGGGAGGGACACACACACACACGGCGAGGGAGGGACACACACACACACAGCGAGGGAAGGACACACACACTCACAGCGAGTTAAGGACACACGCACACACACAGCGAGGGAAGGACACACGCACACACAGCGAGGGAGGGACACACACACAGCGAGGGAGGGACACACACACACAGCGAGGGAGGGACACACACACACACAGCGAGGGAGGGACAAGCACACAGCGAGGGAAGGACACACACACACACAGCGAGAGATGGACACACACACACACACACACACAGCGAGGGATGTACACACACACACACACACAGCGAGGGAGGGACACAGACACACACAGCGAGGGAGGGACACACACACGCTCACAGCGAGGGAGGGACACACACACACAGCGAGGGAGGGACACACACACACACAGCCAGCTAGGGACACACACACACACAGCGAGGGAGTTACACACACACACACACACAGCGAGGGAGCGACACACAAACACACACAGCGAGGGAAGGACACACACACACACACACAGCGAGGGATGGACACACACAAACACACGCAGCGAGGGAGGGACACAGACACACACAGCGAGGGAGGGACACACGTTCACAGCGAGGGAGGGACACACACACACATCGAGGGAGGGACACACACACACACACAGCCAGGGAAGGACACACACACACACACACAGCGAGGGAGGGGGACACACACACACACAGCGAGGGAGCGACACACAAACACACACAGCGAGGGAAGGACACATACACACACAGCGAGGGAGGGACACACACGCACACACAGCGAGGGAGGGACACACACACAAACACACAGCGAGGGAAGGACACACACACACACACAGCGAGGGAGGGACACACACACACACACACAGCGAGGGAGGGACACACACACACACAGCGAGGTTGGGACACACACACACACAGCGAGGGAGGGACACGCACACACTCACAGCGAGGGAGGGACACACACACACACAGCGAGGGTGGGACACACACACACACAGCGAGGGAGGGACACACACACACACAGCGAGGGAGGGACACACACACACACACAACGAGAGAGGGACACACACACACACACACAACGAGGGAGGGACACACACACACACAGCGAGGGAGGGACACACACACACACAGCGAGGGAAGGACACACACACACAGCGAGGAAGGGACACACACACACACACAACGAGGGAGGGACACACACACATACAAAACGAGGGAGGGACACACACACACACACACACACAGCGAGGGAGGGACACACGCACACAACGAGAGAGGGACACACACACACAGACAGCGAGGGAGGGACACACACATACACACAGCGAGGGAAGGACACACACACACACAGCGAGGGAAGGACACCCATGCACACACAGCGAGGGAGGGACACACACACACACACACACACAGCGAGGGAAGGACACACACACACACACAGCGAGGAAAGGAAACACACACACACAAAGCGAGGGAAGGACACCCACGCACACACAGCGTGGGAGGGACACACACACACACACAGCGAGGGAAGGACACCCACGCACATACACAGCGAGGGAGGGACACACACACACACACAGCGAGGGAAGGACACCCACACACACACACAGCGAGGGAGGGACACACACACACACAGCGAGGGATGGACACACACACACACACACACACACACACAGCGGGGGAAGGACACCCACACACACACACAGCGAGGGAAGGACACACACACACACAGCGAGGGAAGGACACCAACGCACACACACAGCGAGGGAGGGACACACACACACACACACACACAGCGAGGGAGGGACACACACACACAGCGAGGGAGGGACACACACACACACACAGCGAGGGAGGGACACACACACACACACAGCGTGGGAGGGACACACACGCACACACAGCGAGGGAGGGACACACACACACACAGCGAGGGAGGGACACACACACACTCACAACGAGGGAGGGACACACACACACACACAGCGAGGGAGGGACACACACACACACTCACAGCGAGGGAGGGACACACACACACACACACAGCGAGGGAAGGACACACACACAGCGAGGGAGGGACACACACACACACACACACAGCGAGGGAAGGGCACACACACACACAGCGAGCGAAGGACACACACACACACAGCGAGGGAAGGACACACACACCCACAGCGAGGGAGGGACACACACACACACAGCGAGGGAGGGACACTCACACACACGGCGAGGGAGGGACACACACACACACACACAGCGAGGGAAGGACACACACACTCACAGCGAGTTAAGGGCACACGCACACACACAGCGAGGGAAGGACACACGCACACACAGCGAGGGAGGGACACACACACAGCGAGGGAGGGACACACACACACAGCGAGGGAGGGACACACACACACACAGCGAGGGAGGGACAAGCACACAGCGAGGGAAGGACACACACACACACACACAGCGAGAGATGGACACACACACACAAACAGCGAGGTATGTACACACACACACACACAGCGAGGGAGGGACACAGACACACACAGCGAGGGAGGGACACACACACGCTCACAGCGAGGGAGGGACACACACACACAGCGAGGGAGGGACACACACACACACAGCCAGGGAGGGACACACACACACACACAGCGAGGGAGTTACACACACACACACACACACAGCGAGGGAGCGACACACAAACACACACAGCGAGGGAAGGACACACACACACACACAGCGAGGGATGGACACACACAAACACACGCAGCGAGGGAGGGACACAGACACACACAGCGAGGGAGGGACACACACACGTTCACAGCGAGGGAGGGACACACACACACATCGAGGGAGGGACACACACACACACAGCCAGGGAGGGACACACACACACACAGCGAGGGAGTTACACACACACACACACACACAGCGAGGGAGCGACACACAAACACACACAGCGAGGGAAGGACACACACACACACACAGCGAGGGATGGACAGACACAAACACACGCAGCGAGGGAGGGACACAGACACACACAGCGAGGGAGGGACACACACACGTTCACAGCGAGGGAGGGACACACACACACATCGAGGGAGGGACACACACACACACACAGCCAGGGAGGGACACACACAGCGAGGGAGGGGGACACACACACACACAGCGAGGGAGCGACACACAAACACACACACACACAGCGAGGGAGGGACACACACACACAGCGAGGGAGGGACACACACACACACACAGCGAGGGAGGGACACACACACACACACAGCGTGGGAGGGACACACACACAGCGAGGGAGGGACACACACACACACACAGCGAGGGAGGGACACACACACACACACAGCGTGGGAGGGACACACACGCACACACAGCGAGGGAGGGACACACACACACACAGCGAGGGAGGGACACACACACACTCACAGCGTGGGAGGGACACACACGCACACACAGCGAGGGAGGGACACACACACACACAGCGAGGGAGGGACACACACACACTCACAACGAGGGAGGGACACACACACACACACAGCGAGGGAGGGACACACACACACACTCACAGCGAGGGAGGGACACACACACACACACACACAGCGAGGGAGGGACACACACACAGCGAGGGAGGGACACACACACACACACACAGCGAGGGAAGGACACACACACACACAGCGAGCGAAGGACACACACACACACAGCGAGGGAAGGACACACACACCCACAGCGAGGGAGGGACACACACACACACAGCGAGGGAGGGACACACACACACACGGCGAGGGAGGGACACACACACACACACACAGCGAGGGAAGGACACACACACTCACAGCGAGTTAAGGACACACGCACACACACAGCGAGGGAAGGACACACGCACACACAGCGAGTGAGGGACACACACACAGCGAGGGAGGGACACACACACACAGCGAGGGAGGGACACACACACACACAGCGAGGGAGGGACAAGCACACAGCGAGGGAAGGACATACACACACACACACAGCGAGAGATGGACACACACACACACACACACAGCGAGGGATGTACACACACACACACACAGCGAGGGAGGGACACAGACACACACAGCGAGGGAGGGACACACACACGCTCACAGCGAGGGAGGGACACACACACACAGCGAGGGAGGGACACACACACACACAGCCAGGGAGGGACACACACACACACAGCGAGGGAGTTACACACACACACACACACAGCGAGGGAGCGACACACAAACACACACAGCGAGGGAAGGACACACACACACACACAGCGAGGGATGGACACACACAAACACACGCAGCGCGGGAGGGACACAGACACACACAGCGAGGGAGGGACACACACACGTTCACAGCGAGGGAGGGACACACACACACATCGAGGGAGGGACACACACACACACAGCCAGGGAGGGACACACACACACACAGCGAGGGAGTTACACACACACACACACACAGCGAGGGAGCGACACACAAACACACACAGCGAGGGAAGGACACACACACACACACAGCGAGGGATGGACACACACAAACACACGCAGCGAGGGAGGGACACAGACACACACAGCGAGGGAGGGACACACACACGTTCACAGCGAGGGAGGGACACACACACACATCGAGGGAGGGACACACACACACACACAGCCAGGGAGGGACACACACACACACAGCGAGGGAGGGGGACACACACACACACAGCGAGGGAGCGCCACACAAACACACACAGCGAGGGAAGGACACACACACACACAGCGAGGGAGGGACACACACGCACACACAGCGAGGGAGGGACACACACACAAACACACAGCGAGGGAAGGACACACACACACACACAGCGAGGGAGGGACAGACACACACACAGCGAGGGAGGGACACACACACACACAGCGAGGTTGGGACACACACACACACAGCGAGGGAGGGACACGCACACACACACAGCGAGGGAGGGACACACACACACACAGCGAGGGTGGGACACACACACACACAGCGAGGGAGGGACACACACACACACAGCGAGGGAGGGACACACACACACACAGCGAGAGAGGGACACACACACACACACAGCGAAGGAGGGACACACAAACACACACAGCGAGGGAAGGACACACACACACTCAGAGAGGGAGGGACACACACACACACACACAGCGAGGGAAGGACACACACACCAAGGGAAGGACACACACACACACACACACAGCGAGGGAAGGACACACACACACCAAAGAAAGGACACACACACTCAGCGAGGGAGGGACACACACACACACACACAGCGAGGGAAGGACACACACACAGCAAGGGAAGGACACACACACACAGCAAGGTAAGGACACACACACACAGCGAGGGAGGGACACACACACACAGCGAGGGAGGGACACACACACACACACACAGCGTGGGAGGGACACACACACACTCACAGCGTGGGTGGGAGACACACACACACAGCGAGGGAGGTACACACACACACAGCGAGGGAAGGACACACACACACACAGAGCGAGGGAAGGACACACACACACACAGCGAGGGAGGGACACCCACACACACACACACACACAGCGAGGGAGGGACACACACATACACACAGCGAGGGAAGGACACACACACACACAGCGAGGGAGGGACACACACACACAAGGTGAGGGAAAGACACACACACAGCGAGGGAGGGACACACACACACACAGCGAGGGAGTTACACACACACACAGCGAGGGAGCGACACACAAACACACACAGCGAGGGAAGGACACACACACACACACAGCGAGGGATGGACACACACAAACACACGCAGCGAGGGAGGAACACACACACACAGCGAGGGAGGGACACACACGCACACACAGCGAGGGAGGGACACACACACACACACACACAGCGAGGGAAGGACCCACACACACAGCGAGGGAGGGACACACACACACAGCGCGGGAGGGACACACACACAGCGAGGGAGGGACACACACACACACACAGCGAGGGAGGGACACATACACACACAGCGAGAGAAGGACACACACACACAGCGAGGGAGGGACACACACACAGCGAGGGAGGGATACACACAAACACACACAGCGAGGGAGGGAAACACACACACTCACAGCGAGGGAGGGACACACACACACACACAGCGAGGGAAGGACACAAACACACACAGCGAGGGAGGGACACACACACACAACGAGGGAGGGACACACACACACACAACGAGGGAGGGAGACACACACACTCACAGCGAGGGAGGGACACACACACAGCGAGGGAAGGACACGCACACACACACACAGAGGGAGGGACAAACACACACACACAACGAGGGAGGGACACACACACACACACAACGTGGGAGGGACACACACACACACACAGCGAGGGAGGGACACACACACACGCAACGAGGGAGGGACACACACACACAGCGAGGGAGGGACACACACACACGCACACAGCGAGGGAGGGACACACACACACACAGCGAGGGAGGGACTCACACACACAGCGAGGGAGGGACACACACACACACACACAGCGAGGGAGGGACACACACACACAGCGAGGGAGGGACACACACACACACACACAGCGAGGGAGGGACACACACACACACACACAGCGAGGGATGGACACACAGCGAGGGAGGGACACAGACACACACAGCGAGGGAGGGACACACACACGCTCACAGCGAGGGAGGGACACACACACACAGCGAGGGAGGGACACAGACACACACAGCGAGGGAGGGACTCACACACACACAGCGAGGGAGGGACATACACACACACACAAACACAGCGAGGGAAGTATACCAACACACTCAGCGAGGGAAGGACACACCCACACACACAGCGAGGGAGGGACACACACACACAGCGAGGGAGGGACACACACACACACAGCGAAGGAGGGACACACACACACACAGCCAGGGAGGGACACACACACACACACAGCGAGGGGGGGACACACACACACACACAGCGAGGGAGCGACACACAAACACACACAGCGAGGGCAGGACACACACACACACAGCGAGGGAGGGACACACACACACACACAGCGAGGGAGGGACACACACACACACAGCGAGGGAGGGACACACACACACACACAGCGAGGGAGGGACACACACACACACACACAGCGAGGGGGGGACACACACACACACAGCGAGGTCGGGACACACACACACAGCGAGGGAGGGACACGCACACACACACAGCGAGGGAGGGACACACACACACAGCGAGGGTGGGACACACACACACACAGCGAGGGAGGGACACACACACACACAGCGAGGGAGGGACACACACACACACAGCGAGGGAGGGACACACACACAGCGAGAGAGGGACACACACACACACACAGCGAGGGAGGGCACACAAACACACACAGCGAGGGAAGGACACACACACAGTCAGCGAGGGAGGGACACACACACACACACACACAGCGAGGGAAGGACACACACACAGCAAGGGAAGGACACACACACACAGCAAGGGAAGGACAGACACACACAGCGAGGGAGGGACACACACACACAGCGAGGGAAGGACACACACACACACACAGCGAGGGAGCGACACACAAACACACAGCGAGGGAGGGACACACACACACACACAGCGAGGGTGGGACACACACACACACAGCGAGGGAGGGACACACACACACACACACAGCGAGGGAGGGACACACACACACACACAGCGAGGGAGGGTCACACACACACTCAGCGAGGGAGGGACACACACACACACACACACAGCGAGGGAAGGACACACACACAGCAAGGTAAGGACACACACACACAGCGAGGGAAGGACACACACACACTCAGCGAGGGAGGGACACACACACACACACACACACACAGCGAGGGAAGGACACACACACAGCAAGGGAAGGACACACACACACAGCAAGGGAAGGACACAGACACACAGCGAGGGAGGGACACACACACACAGCGAGGGAGGGACACACACACACACACACACACAGCGTGGGAGGGACACACACACTCACAGCGAGGGTGGGAGACACACACACACAGCGAGGGAGGGACACACACACACACAGCGAGGGAAGGAAACACACACACACACAGCGAGGGAAGGACACACACACACACAGCGAGGGAGGGACACACACACACACACAGCGAGGGAGGGACATACACACACACAGCGAGGGAAGGACACACACACACTTAGCGAGGGAGGGTCACACACACACACAGCGAGGGAAAGAGACAGACAGCGAGGGAGGGACACACACACAGCGAGTGAGGGACACACAAACACACACACAGCGAGGGAGGGACACACACACACACACAGCGAGGGATGGACACACACACACAGCGAGTGAAGGACACAGACACACACAGCGAGGGAGGGACACACACACGCTCACAGCGAGGGAGGGACACACACACACAGCGAGGGAGGGACACACACACACACAGCGAGGGAGGGACTCACACACACACAGCGAGGGAGGGACACACACACACACACAGCGAGGGAAGGATACCCACACACACAGCGAGGGAAGGACACACCCACACACACAGCGAGGGAGGGACACACAAACACACACAGCGAGGGAGGGACACACACACGCACAGCGAGGGAGGGACACACACACACACACAGCGAGGGAGCGACACACAAACACACACAGCGAGGGAAGGACACACACACACATAGCGAGGGAGGGACACACACACACACACACACACAGCGAGGGACGGACACACACACACACACAGCGAGGGACGGACACACACACACACAGCGAGGTCGGGACACACACACACACAGCGAGGGAGGGACACGCACACACACACACAGCGAGGGAGGGACACACACACACAGCGAGGGTGGGACACACACACTCACAGCGAGGGAGGGACACACACGCAAACACAGCGAGGGAGGGACACACACACAACGAGAGAGGGACACACACACACACACACAGCGAGGGAGGGACACACAAACACACACAGCGAGGGAAGGACACACACACTCTCAGCGAGGGAGGGACACACACACACAGAGCGAGGGAAGGACACACACACAGCAAGGGAAGGACACACACACACAGCAAGGGAAGGACACACACACACAGTGAGGGAGGGACACACACACACAGCGAGGGAAGGACACACACACTCAGCGAGGGAGGGACACACACACACACACACAGCGAGGGAAGGACACACACACAGCAAGGGAAGGACACACACACACAGCAAGGGAAGGACACACATACACAGCGAGGGAGGGACACACACACACACACACACACACTGCGTGGGAGGGACACACACACTCACAGCGAGGGTGGGAGACACACACACACAGCGAGGGAGGGACACACACACACACAGCGAGGGAAGGACACACACACACACACAGCGAGGGAAGGACACACACACACACAGCGAGGGAGGGACACACACACACACACACACACACAGCGAGGGAGGGACACACACACACACAGCGAGGGAAGGACACACACACACATAGCGAGGGAGGGACACACACACACACAGCGAGGGAAAGAGACACACAGCGAGGGAGGGACACACACACAGAGCGGGAGGGACACACAAACACACACACAGCGAGGGAGGGACACACACACACACACACACAGCGAGTGAAGGACACAGACACACACAGCGAGGGAGGGACACACACACGCTCACAGCGAGGGAGGGACACACACACACAGCGAGGGAGGGACACACACACACACAGCGAGGGAGGGACTCACACACACACAGCGAGGGAGGGACACACACACACACACACAGCGAGGGAAGGATACACACACACAGCGAGGGAAGGACACACCCACAAACACAGCGAGGGAGGGACACACACACACACACACACAGCGAGGGAGGGACACACACACACAGAGCGAGGGAGGGACACACACACACACACACACAGCGAGGGAGCGACACACAAACACACACAGCGAGGGAAGGACACACACACACACAGCGAGGGAGGGACACACACACACACACAGCGAGGGACGGACACACACACACACAGCGAGGGAGGGACACACACACACACACACACAGCGAGGGAGGGACACACACACACAAACAGCGAGGGAGGGACACACACACAGCGAGGTCGGGACACACACACACACAGCGAGGGAGGGACACGCACACACACACAGCGGGGGAGGGACACACACACACACACAGCGAGGGAAGGACACACACACTCTCAGCGAGGGAGGGACACACACACACACAGCGAGGGAAGGACACACACACTGCAAGGGAAGGACACACACACACAGCAAGGGAAGGACACACACACACAGTGAGGGAGGGACACACACACACAGCGAGGGAAGGACACACACACTCAGCGAGGGAGGGACACACACACACACACACAGCGAGGGAAGGACACACACACAGCAAGGGAAGGACACACACACACAGCAAGGGAAGGACACACACACACAGCGAGGGTGGGACACACACACACAGCGAGGGAGGGACACACACACACACACACACACACAGCGTGGGAGGGACACACACACTCACAGCGAGGGTGGGAGACACACACACACAGCGAGGGAGGGACACACACACACACAGCGAGGGAAGGACACACACACACACACAGCGAGGGAAGGACACACACACACACAGCGAGGGAGGGACACACACACACACACACACACACAGCGAGGGAGGGACACACACACCCACAGCGAGGGAAGGACACACACACACATAGCGAGGGAGGGACACACACACACACAGCGAGGGAAAGAGACACACAGCGAGGGAGGGACACACACACAGAGCGGGAGGGACACACAAACACACACACAGCGAGGGAGGGACACACACACACACACACACAGCGAGTGAAGGACACAGACACACACAGCGAGGGAGGGACACACACACGCTCACAGCGAGGGAGGGACACACACACACAGCGAGGGAGGGACACACACACACACAGCGAGGGAGGGACTCACACACACACAGCGAGGGAAGGACACACACACACACACAGCGAGGGAAGGATACCCACACACAGCGAGGGAAGGACACACCCACAAACACAGCGAGGGAGGGACACACACACACACACACACAGCGAGGGAGGGACACACACACACAGAGCGAGGGAGGGACACACACACACACACACACAGCGAGGGAGGGACACACACACACACACAGCGAGGGAGGGTCACACACACACTCAGCGACGGAGGGACACACACACACACACACACAGCGAGGGAAGGACACACACACAGCAAGGTAAGGACACACACACACAGCGAGGGAAGGACACACACACACTCAGCGAGGGAGGGACACACACACACACACACACACACACAGCGAGGGAGGGACACACACACACACACAGCGAGGGAGGGTCACACACACACTCAGCGAGGGAGGGACACACACACACACACACACAGCGAGGGAAGGACACACACACAGCAAGGTAAGGACACACACACACAGCGAGGGAAGGACACACACACACACAGCGAGGGAGGGACACACACACACACACACAGCGAGGGAGGGACATACACACACACAGCGAGGGAAGGACACACACACACTTAGCGAGGGAGGGTCACACACACACACAGCGAGGGAAAGAGACAGACAGCGAGGGAGGGACACACACACAGCGAGTGAGGGACACACAAACACACACACAGCGAGGGAGGGACACACACACACACACAGCGAGGGATGGACACACACACACAGCGAGTGAAGGACACAGACACACACAGCGAGGGAGGGACACACACACGCTCACAGCGAGGGAGGGACACACACACACAGCGAGGGAGGGACACACACACACACAGCGAGGGAGGGACTCACACACACACAGCGAGAGACGGACACACACACACACACACAGCGAGGGAAGGATACCCACACACACAGCGAGGGAAGGACACACCCACACACACAGCGAGGGAGGGACACACAAACACACACAGCGAGGGAGGGACACACACACGCACAGCGAGGGAGGGACACACACACACACACAGCGAGGGAGCGACACACAAACACACACAGCGAGGGAAGGACACACACACACATAGCGAGGGAGGGATACACACACACACACAGCGAGGGACGGACACACACACACACACAGCGAGGGACGGACACACACACACACAGCGAAGGAGGGACACACACACAAACAGCGAGGGAGGGACACACACACACACAGCGAGGTCGGGACACACACACACACAGCGAGGGAGGGACACGCACACACACACACAGCGAGGGAGGGACACACACACACAGCGAGGGTGGGACACACACACACACAGCGAGGGAGGGACACACACACAAACACAGCGAGGGAGGGACACACACACAGCGAGAGAGGGACACACACACACACACACAGCGAGGGAGGGACACACAAACACACACAGCGAGGGAAGGACACACACACTCTCAGCGAGGGAGGGACACACACACACACAGCGAGGGAAGGACACACACACAGCAAGGGAAGGACACACACACACAGCAAGGGAAGGACACACACACACAGCGAGGGTGGGACACACACACACAGCGAGGGAGGGACACACACACACACACACACACAGCGTGGGAGGGACACACACACTCACAGCGAGGGTGGGAGACACACACACACAGCGAGGGAGGGACACACACACACACAGCGAGGGAAGGACACACACACACACACAGCGAGGGAAGGACACACACACACACAGCGAGGGAGGGACACACACACACACACACAGCGAGGGAGGGACACACACACACACAGCGAGGGAAGGACACACACACACACAGCGAGGGAAAGACACACACAGCGAGGGAGTGACACACACACACGCAGCGAGGGAGGGACAAACACACACACACAGCGAGGGAGGGACACACACATACGCAGCGTGGGAAGGACACACACACACAGCGAGGGAGGGACACACACGCACACACAGCGAGGGAGGGACACACACACACAGCAAGGGAGGGTTACACACGCGAACACATCGAGGGAGGGACACACACACACACAGCGAGGGAGCGACACACAAACACACACAGCGAGGGAAGGACACACACACACACAGCGAGGGAGGGACACACACACACAGCGAGGGAGGGACACACACACAGCGAGGGAGGGACACACACACACACACAGAGAGGGAGGGACACACACACACACAGCGAGGGAAGGACACACACACAGCGAGGGAGGGACACACACACAGCGAGGGAGTGACACACACGCGCACACAGCGAAGGAGGGACACACACACACACACACAGCGAGGGAGCGACACACACACACTCACAGCGAGGGAGGGACACACACACACACAGCGAGGGAAGGACACACACACACACAGCGAGGGAGGGACACACACACACACACAACGAGGGAGGGACACACACACACACACAACGAGTGAGGGACACACACACACACACAGCGATGGAGGGAGACACACACACTCACAGCGAGGGAGAGACACACACACACACAGCGAGGGAAGGACACACACACACACACACAGCGAGGGAGGGACACACACACACACAACGAGGGAGGGAGACAAACAGACTCACAGCGAGGGAGGGACACACACACACACACAGCGAGGGAAGGACACACACACACACAGCGAGGGAGGGACACACACATACGCAGCGTGGGAAGGACACACACACACAGCGAGGGAGGGACACACACGCACACACAGCGAGGGAGGGACACACACACACAGCAAGGGAGGGTTACACACGCGAACACATCGAGGGAGGGACACACACACACACAGCGAGGGAGCGACACACAAACACACACAGCGAGGGAAGGACACACACACACACAGCGAGGGAGGGACACACACACACAGCGAGGGAGGGACACACACACAGCGAGGGAGGGACACACACACACACAGCGAGGGAGGGACACACACACACAGCGAGGGAAGGACACACACACACACAGCAAGGGAGGGACACACACACACACACACAGCGTGGGAGGGACACACACACTCACAGCGAGGGTGGGAGACACACACACACAGCGAGGGAGGGACACACACACACACAGCGAGGGAAGGACACACACACACACAGCGAGGGAAGGACACACACACACACAGCGAGGGAGGGACACACACAGCGAGGGAGGGACACACACACACACACACAGCGAGGGAAGGACACACGCACACACAGCGAGGGAGTGACACACACACACACAGCGAGGGAAAGACACACACAGCGAGGGAGTGACACACACACACGCAGCGAGGGAGGGACAAACACACACACACAGCGAGGGAGGGACACACACATACGCAGCGTGGGAAGGACACACACACACAGCGAGGGAGGGACACACACGCACACACAGCGAGGGAGGGACACACACACACAGCAAGGGAGGGTTACACACGCGAACACATCGAGGGAGGGACACACACACACACAGCGAGGGAGCGACACACAAACACACACAGCGAGGGAAGGACACACACACACACAGCGAGGGAAGGACACACACACACACAGCAAGGGAGGGACACACACACACACACACAGCGTGGGAGGGACACACACACTCACAGCGAGGGTGGGAGACACACACACACAGCGAGGGAGGGACACACACACACACAGCGAGGGAAGGACACACACACACACAGCGAGGGAAGGACACACACACACACAGCGAGGGAGAGACACACACAGCGAGGGAGGGACACACACACACACACACAGCGAGGGAAGGACACACGCACACACAGCGAGGGAGGGACACACACACACACAGCGAGGGAAAGACACACACAGCGAGGGAGTGACACACACACACGCAGCGAGGGAGGGACAAACACACACACACAGCGAGGGAGGGACACACACATACGCAGCGTGGGAAGGACACACACACACAGCGAGGGAGGGACACACACGCACACACAGCGAGGGAGGGACACACACACACAGCAAGGGAGGGTTACACACGCGAACACATCGAGGGAGGGACACACACACACACAGCGAGGGAGCGACACACAAACACACACAGCGAGGGAAGGACACACACACACACAGCGAGGGAGGGACACACACACACAGCGAGGGAGGGACACACACACAGCGAGGGAGGGACACACACACACACACAGAGAGGGAGGGACACACACACACACACAGCGAGGGAAGGACACACACACAGCGAGGGAGGGACACACACACAGCGAGGGAGTGACACACACGCGCACACAGCGAAGGAGGGACACACACACACACACACAGCGAGGGAGCGACACACACACACTCACAGCGAGGGAGGGACACACACACACACAGCGAGGGAAGGACACACACACACACAGCGAGGGAGGGACACACACACACACACAACGAGGGAGGGACACACACACACACACAACGAGTGAGGGACACACACACACACACAGCGATGGAGGGAGACACACACACTCACAGCGAGGGAGAGACACACACACACACAGCGAGGGAAGGACACACACACACACACACAGCGAGGGAGGGACACACACACACACAACGAGGGAGGGAGACAAACAGACTCACAGCGAGGGAGGGACACACACACACACACAGCGAGGGAAGGACACACACACACAGCGAGGGAGGGACTCACACACACACAGCGAGGGAGGGACACACACACACACACAGCGAGGGAAGGATACCCACACACAGCGAGGGAAGGACACACACACACACACAGCGAGGGAAGGACACACACACACACAGCGAGGGAGGGACACACACATACGCAGCGTGGGAAGGACACACACACACAGCGAGGGAGGGACACACACGCACACACAGCGAGGGAGGGACACACACACACAGCAAGGGAGGGTTACACACGCGAACACATCGAGGGAGGGACACACACACACACAGCGAGGGAGCGACACACAAACACACACAGCGAGGGAAGGACACACACACACACAGCGAGGGAGGGACACACACACACAGCGAGGGAGGGACACACACACAGCGAGGGAGGGACACACACACACACAGCGAGGGAGGGACACACACACACAGCGAGGGAAGGACACACACACACACAGCAAGGGAGGGACACACACACACACACACAGCGAGGTCGGGACACACACACACACACAGCGAGGGAGGGACACGCACACACACACAGCGGGGGAGGGACACACACACACACACAGCGAGGGAAGGACACACACACTCTCAGCGAGGGAGGGACACACACACACACAGCGAGGGAAGGACACACACACAGCAAGGGAAGGACACACACACACAGCAAGGGAAGGACACACACACACAGTGAGGGAGGGACACACACACACAGCGAGGGAAGGACACACACACTCAGCGAGGAAGGGACACACACACACACACACAGCGAGGGAAGGACACACACACACAGCAAGGGAAGGACACACACACACAGCGAGGGTGGGACACACACACACAGCGAGGGAGGGACACACACACACACACACACACAGCGTGGGAGGGACACACACACTCACAGCGAGGGTGGGAGACACACACACACAGCGAGGGAGGGACACACACACACACAGCGAGGGAAGGACACACACACAGCAAGGGAAGGACACACACACACAGCAAGGGAAGGACACACACACACAGTGAGGGAGGGACACACACACACAGCGAGGGAAGGACACACACACTCAGCGAGGAAGGGACACACACACACACACACAGCGAGGGAAGGACACACACACACAGCAAGGGAAGGACACACACACACAGCGAGGGTGGGACACACACACACAGCGAGGGAGGGACACACACACACACACACACACAGCGTGGGAGGGACACACACACTCACAGCGAGGGTGGGAGACACACACACACAGCGAGGGAGGGACACACACACACACAGCGAGGGAAGGACACACACACACACACAGCGAGGGAAGGACACACACACACACAGCGAGGGAGGGACACACACATACGCAGCGTGGGAAGGACACACACACACAGCGAGGGAGGGACACACACGCACACACAGCGAGGGAGGGACACACACACACAGCAAGGGAGGGTTACACACGCGAACACATCGAGGGAGGGACACACACACACACAGCGAGGGAGCGACACACAAACACACACAGCGAGGGAAGGACACACACACACACAGCGAGGGAGGGACACACACACACAGCGAGGGAGGGACACACACACAGCGAGGGAGGGACACACACACACACAGCGAGGGAGGGACACACACACACAGCGAGGGAAGGACACACACACACACAGCAAGGGAGGGACACACACACACACACACAGCGTGGGAGGGACACACACACTCACAGCGAGGGTGGGAGACACACACACACAGCGAGGGAGGGACACACACACACACAGCGAGGGAAGGACACACACACACACAGCGAGGGAAGGACACACACACACACAGCGAGGGAGGGACACACACAGCGAGGGAGGGACACACACACACACACACAGCGAGGGAAGGACACACGCACACACAGCGAGGGAGGGACACACACACACACAGCGAGGGAAAGACACACACAGCGAGGGAGTGACACACACACACGCAGCGAGGGAGGGACAAACACACACACACAGCGAGGGAGGGACACACACATACGCAGCGTGGGAAGGACACACACACACAGCGAGGGAGGGACACACACGCACACACAGCGAGGGAGGGACACACACACACAGCAAGGGAGGGTTACACACGCGAACACATCGAGGGAGGGACACACACACACACAGCGAGGGAGCGACACACAAACACACACAGCGAGGGAAGGACACACACACACACAGCGAGGGAGGGACACACACACACAGCGAGGGAAGGACACACACACACACAGCAAGGGAGGGACACACACACACACACACAGCGTGGGAGGGACACACACACTCACAGCGAGGGTGGGAGACACACACACACAGCGAGGGAGGGACACACACACACACAGCGAGGGAAGGACACACACACACACAGCGAGGGAAGGACACACACACACACAGCGAGGGAGGGACACACACAGCGAGGGAGGGACACACACACACACACACAGCGAGGGAAGGACACACGCACACACAGCGAGGGAGGGACACACACACACACAGCGAGGGAAAGACACACACAGCGAGGGAGTGACACACACACACGCAGCGAGGGAGGGACAAACACACACACACAGCGAGGGAGGGACACACACAGACAGCAAGGGAGGGTTACACACGCGAACACATCGAGGGAGGGACACACACACACACAGCGAGGGAGCGACACACAAACACACACAGCGAGGGAAGGACACACACACACACAGCGAGGGAGGGACACACACACACAGCGAGGGAAGGACACACACACACACAGCAAGGGAGGGACACACACACACACACACAGCGTGGGAGGGACACACACACTCACAGCGAGGGTGGGAGACACACACACACAGCGAGGGAGGGACACACACACACACAGCGAGGGAAGGACACACACACACACAGCGAGGGAAGGACACACACACACACAGCGAGGGAGGGACACACACAGCGAGGGAGGGACACACACACACACACACAGCGAGGGAAGGACACACGCACACACAGCGAGGGAGGGACACACACACACACAGCGAGGGAAAGACACACACAGCGAGGGAGTGACACACACACACGCAGCGAGGGAGGGACAAACACACACACACAGCGAGGGAGGGACACACACATACGCAGCGTGGGAAGGACACACACACACAGCGAGGGAGGGACACACACGCACACACAGCGAGGGAGGGACACACACACACAGCAAGGGAGGGTTACACACGCGAACACATCGAGGGAGGGACACACACACACACAGCGAGGGAGCGACACACAAACACACACAGCGAGGGAAGGACACACACACACACAGCGAGGGAGGGACACACACACACAGCGAGGGAGGGACACACACACAGCGAGGGAGGGACACACACACACACACAGAGAGGGAGGGACACACACACACACACAGCGAGGGAAGGACACACACACAGCGAGGGAGGGACACGCACACAGCGAGGGAGTGACACACACGCGCACACAGCGAAGGAGGGACACACACACACACACACAGCGAGGGAGCGACACACACACACTCACAGCGAGGGAGGGACACACACACACACAGCGAGGGAAGGACACACACACACACAGCGAGGGAGGGACACACACACACACACAACGAGGGAGGGACACACACACACACACAACGAGTGAGGGACACACACACACACACAGCGATGGAGGGAGACACACACACTCACAGCGAGGGAGAGACACACACACACACAGCGAGGGAAGGACACACACACACACACACAGCGAGGGAGGGACACACACACACACAACGAGGGAGGGAGACAAACAGACTCACAGCGAGGGAGGGACACACACACACACACAGCGAGGGAAGGACACACACACACAGCGAGGGAGGGACACACACACACACAGCGAGGGAGGGACTCACACACACACAGCGAGGGAGGGACACACACACACACACAGCGAGGGAAGGATACCCACACACAGCGAGGGAAGGACACACCCACAAACACAGCGAGGGAGGGACACACACACACACACACACAGCGAGGGAGGGACACAAACACACAAAGCGAGGGAGGGACACACACACACACACACACAGCGAGGGAGCGACACACAAACACACACAGCGAGGGAAGGACACACACACACACAGCGAGGGAGGGACACACACACACACACAGCGAGGGACGGACACACACACACACAGCGAGGGAGGGACACACACACACACACACAGCGAGGGAGGGACACACACACACACAAACAGCGAGGGAGGGACACACACACACACACAGCGAGGTCGGGACACACACACACACACAGCGAGGGAGGGACACGCACACACACACAGCGGGGGAGGGACACACACACACACACAGCGAGGGAAGGACACACACACACACACACACACAGCGTGGGAGGGACACACACACTCACAGCGAGGGTGGGAGACACACACACACAGCGAGGGAGGGACTCACACACACACAGCGAGGGAGGGACACACACACACACACAGCGAGGGAAGGATACCCACACACAGCGAGGGAAGGACACACCCACAAACACAGCGAGGGAGGGACACACACACACACACACACAGCGAGGGAGGGACACAAACACACAAAGCGAGGGAGGGACACACACACACACACACACAGCGAGGGAGCGACACACAAACACACACAGCGAGGGAAGGACACACACACACACAGCGAGGGAGGGACACACACACACACACAGCGAGGGACGGACACACACACACACAGCGAGGGAGGGACACACACACACACACACAGCGAGGGAGGGACACACACACACACAAACAGCGAGGGAGGGACACACACACACACACAGCGAGGTCGGGACACACACACACACACAGCGAGGGAGGGACACGCACACACACACAGCGGGGGAGGGACACACACACACACACAGCGAGGGAAGGACACACACACTCTCAGCGAGGGAGGGACACACACACACACAGCGAGGGAAGGACACACACACAGCAAGGGAAGGACACACACACACAGCAAGGGAAGGACACACACACACAGTGAGGGAGGGACACACACACACAGCGAGGGAAGGACACACACACTCAGCGAGGAAGGGACACACACACACACACACAGCGAGGGAGGGACACACACACACAGCAAGGGAAGGACACACACACACAGCGAGGGTGGGACACACACACACAGCGAGGGAGGGACACACACACACACACACACACAGCGTGGGAGGGACACACACACTCACAGCGAGGGTGGGAGACACACACACACAGCGAGGGAGGGACACACACACACACAGCGAGGGAAGGACACACACACAGCAAGGGAAGGACACACACACACAGCAAGGGAAGGACACACACACACAGTGAGGGAGGGACACACACACACAGCGAGGGAAGGACACACACACTCAGCGAGGAAGGGACACACACACACACACACAGCGAGGGAAGGACACACACACACAGCAAGGGAAGGACACACACACACAGCGAGGGTGGGACACACACACACAGCGAGGGAGGGACACACACACACACACACACACAGCGTGGGAGGGACACACACACTCACAGCGAGGGTGGGAGACACACACACACAGCGAGGGAGGGACACACACACACACAGCGAGGGAAGGACACACACACACACACAGCGAGGGAAGGACACACACACACACAGCGAGGGAGGGACACACACATACGCAGCGTGGGAAGGACACACACACACAGCGAGGGAGGGACACACACGCACACACAGCGAGGGAGGGACACACACACACAGCAAGGGAGGGTTACACACGCGAACACATCGAGGGAGGGACACACACACACACAGCGAGGGAGCGACACACAAACACACACAGCGAGGGAAGGACACACACACACACAGCGAGGGAGGGACACACACACACAGCGAGGGAGGGACACACACACAGCGAGGGAGGGACACACACACACACAGCGAGGGAGGGACACACACACACAGCGAGGGAAGGACACACACACACACAGCAAGGGAGGGACACACACACACACACACAGCGTGGGAGGGACACACACACTCACAGCGAGGGTGGGAGACACACACACACAGCGAGGGAGGGACACACACACACACAGCGAGGGAAGGACACACACACACACAGCGAGGGAAGGACACACACACACACAGCGAGGGAGGGACACACACAGCGAGGGAGGGACACACACACACACACACAGCGAGGGAAGGACACACGCACACACAGCGAGGGAGGGACACACACACACACAGCGAGGGAAAGACACACACAGCGAGGGAGTGACACACACACACGCAGCGAGGGAGGGACAAACACACACACACAGCGAGGGAGGGACACACACATACGCAGCGTGGGAAGGACACACACACACAGCGAGGGAGGGACACACACGCACACACAGCGAGGGAGGGACACACACACACAGCAAGGGAGGGTTACACACGCGAACACATCGAGGGAGGGACACACACACACACAGCGAGGGAGCGACACACAAACACACACAGCGAGGGAAGGACACACACACACACAGCGAGGGAGGGACACACACACACAGCGAGGGAAGGACACACACACACACAGCAAGGGAGGGACACACACACACACACACAGCGTGGGAGGGACACACACACTCACAGCGAGGGTGGGAGACACACACACACAGCGAGGGAGGGACACACACACACACAGCGAGGGAAGGACACACACACACACAGCGAGGGAAGGACACACACACACACAGCGAGGGAGGGACACACACAGCGAGGGAGGGACACACACACACACACACAGCGAGGGAAGGACACACGCACACACAGCGAGGGAGGGACACACACACACACAGCGAGGGAAAGACACACACAGCGAGGGAGTGACACACACACACGCAGCGAGGGAGGGACAAACACACACACACAGCGAGGGAGGGACACACACATACGCAGCGTGGGAAGGACACACACACACAGCGAGGGAGGGACACACACGCACACACAGCGAGGGAGGGACACACACACACAGCAAGGGAGGGTTACACACGCGAACACATCGAGGGAGGGACACACACACACACACAGCGAGGGAGCGACACACAAACACACACAGCGAGGGAAGGACACACACACACACAGCGAGGGAGGGACACACACACACAGCGAGGGAGGGACACACACACAGCGAGGGAGGGACACACACACACACACAGAGAGGGAGGGACACACACACACACACAGCGAGGGAAGGACACACACACAGCGAGGGAGGGACACACACACAGCGAGGGAGTGACACACACGCGCACACAGCGAAGGAGGGACACACACACACACACACAGCGAGGGAGCGACACACACACACTCACAGCGAGGGAGGGACACACACACACACAGCGAGGGAAGGACACACACACACACAGCGAGGGAGGGACACACACACACACACAACGAGGGAGGGACACACACACACACACAACGAGTGAGGGACACACACACACACACAGCGATGGAGGGAGACACACACACTCACAGCGAGGGAGAGACACACACACACACAGCGAGGGAAGGACACACACACACACACACAGCGAGGGAGGGACACACACACACACAACGAGGGAGGGAGACAAACAGACTCACAGCGAGGGAGGGACACACACACACACACAGCGAGGGAAGGACACACACACACAGCGAGGGAGGGACACACACACACACAGCGAGGGAGGGACTCACACACACACAGCGAGGGAGGGACACACACACACACACAGCGAGGGAAGGATACCCACACACAGCGAGGGAAGGACACACCCACAAACACAGCGAGGGAGGGACACACACACACACACACACAGCGAGGGAGGGACACAAACACACAAAGCGAGGGAGGGACACACACACACACACACACAGCGAGGGAGCGACACACAAACACACACAGCGAGGGAAGGACACACACACACACAGCGAGGGAGGGACACACACACACACACAGCGAGGGACGGACACACACACACACAGCGAGGGAGGGACACACACACACACACACAGCGAGGGAGGGACACACACACACACAAACAGCGATGGAGGGACACACACACACACACAGCGAGGTCGGGACACACACACACACACAGCGAGGGAGGGACACGCACACACACACAGCGGGGGAGGGACACACACACACACACAGCGAGGGAAGGACACACACACTCTCAGCGAGGGAGGGACACACACACACACAGCGAGGGAAGGACACACACACAGCAAGGGAAGGACACACACACACAGCAAGGGAAGGACACACACACACAGTGAGGGAGGGACACACACACACAGCGAGGGAAGGACACACACACTCAGCGAGGAAGGGACACACACACACACACACAGCGAGGGAAGGACACACACACACAGCAAGGGAAGGACACACACACACAGCGAGGGTGGGACACACACACACAGCGAGGGAGGGACACACACACACACACACACACAGCGTGGGAGGGACACACACACTCACAGCGAGGGTGGGAGACACACACACACAGCGAGGGAGGGACACACACACACACAGCGAGGGAAGGACACACACACAGCAAGGGAAGGACACACACACACAGCAAGGGAAGGACACACACACACAGTGAGGGAGGGACACACACACACAGCGAGGGAAGGACACACACACTCAGCGAGGAAGGGACACACACACACACACACAGCGAGGGAAGGACACACACACACAGCAAGGGAAGGACACACACACACAGCGAGGGTGGGACACACACACACAGCGAGGGAGGGACACACACACACACACACACACAGCGTGGGAGGGACACACACACTCACAGCGAGGGTGGGAGACACACACACACAGCGAGGGAGGGACACACACACACACAGCGAGGGAAGGACACACACACAGACACAGCGAGGGAAGGACACACACACACACAGCGAGGGAGGGACACACACATACGCAGCGTGGGAAGGACACACACACACAGCGAGGGAGGGACACACACGCACACACAGCGAGGGAGGGACACACACACACAGCAAGGGAGGGTTACACACGCGAACACATCGAGGGAGGGACACACACACACACAGCGAGGGAGCGACACACAAACACACACAGCGAGGGAAGGACACACACACACACAGCGAGGGAGGGACACACACACACAGCGAGGGAGGGACACACACACAGCGAGGGAGGGACACACACACACACACAGAGAGGGAGGGACACACACACACACACAGCGAGGGAAGGACACACACACACAGCGAGGGAGGGACACACACACAGCGAGGGAGTGACACACACGCGCACACAGCGAAGGAGGGACACACACACACACACACAGCGAGGGAGCGACACACACACACTCACAGCGAGGGAGGGACACACACACACACAGCGAGGGAAGGACACACACACACACAGCGAGGGAGGGACACACACACACACACAACGAGGGAGGGACACACACACACACACAACGAGTGAGGGACACACACACACACACAGCGATGGAGGGAGACACACACACTCACAGCGAGGGAGAGACACACACACACACAGCGAGGGAAGGACACACACACACACACACAGCGAGGGAGGGACACACACACACACAACGAGGGAGGGAGACAAACAGACTCACAGCGAGGGAGGGACACACACACACACACAGCGAGGGAAGGACACACACACACAGCGAGGGAGGGACACACACACACACAGCGAGGGAGGGACTCACACACACACAGCGAGGGAGGGACACACACACACACACAGCGAGGGAAGGATACCCACACACAGCGAGGGAAGGACACACCCACAAACACAGCGAGGGAGGGACACACACACACACACACACAGCGAGGGAGGGACACACACACACAAAGCGAGGGAGGGACACACACACACACACACACAGCGAGGGAGCGACACACAAACACACACAGCGAGGGAAGGACACACACACACACAGCGAGGGAGGGACACACACACACACACAGCGAGGGACGGACACACACACACACAGCGAGGGAGGGACACACACACACACACACAGCGAGGGAGGGACACACACACACAAACAGCGAGGGAGGGACACACACACACACACAGCGAGGTCGGGACACACACACACACACAGCGAGGGAGGGACACGCACACACACACAGCGGGGGAGGGACACACACACACACACAGCGAGGGAAGGACACACACACTCTCAGCGAGGGAGGGACACACACACACACAGCGAGGGAAGGATACACACACAGCAAGGGAAGGACACACACACACAGCAAGGGAAGGACACACACACACAGTGAGGGAGGGACACACACACACAGCGAGGGAAGGACACACACACTCAGCGAGGAAGGGACACACACACACACACACAGCGAGGGAAGGACACACACACAGCAAGGGAAGGACACACACACACAGCAAGGGAAGGACACACACACACAGCGAGGGTGGGACACACACACACAGCGAGGGAGGGACACACACACACACACACACACAGCGTGGGAGGGACACACACACTCACAGCGAGGGTGGGAGACACACACACACAGCGAGGGAGGGACACACACACACACACAGCGAGGGAAGGACACACACACACACACACAGCGAGGGAAGGACACACACACACACAGCGAGGGAGGGACACACACACACACACACACACACAGCGAGGGAGGGACACACACACACACAGCGAGGGAAGGACACACACACACATAGCGAGGGAGGGACACACACACACACAGCGAGGGAAAGAGACACACAGCGAGGGAGGGACACACACACAGAGCGGGAGGGACACACAAACACACACACAGCGAGGGAGGGACACACACACACACACACACAGCGAGTGAAGGACACAGACACACACAGCGAGGGAGGGACACACACACGCTCACAGCGAGGGAGGGACACACACACACAGCGAGGGAGGGACACACACACACACAGCGAGGGAGGGACTCACACACACACAGCGAGGGAGGGACACACACACACACACACAGCGAGGGTGGGACACACACACACACACAGCGAGGAAGGGGCACACACACACACAGCGAGGGAGGGACACACACACACACACAGCGAGGGAGGGACACCCACACACACAAACACACACAGCGAGAGAGGGACACACACACACACACAGCGAGGGAGGGACACACAAACACACAGAGCGAGGGAAGGACACACACACACTCAGCGAGGGAGGGACACACACACACAGCGAGGGAAGGACACATACGCACAGCAAGGGAAGGACACACACACACAGCAAGGGAAGGACACACACACACAGCGAGGGAGGGACACACACACACACAGCGAGGGAAGGACATACACACACTCAGCGAGGGAGGGACACACACACACACACACAGCGAGGGAAGGACACACACACAGCAAGGGAAGGACACACACACAGCAAGGGAAGGACACACACACACAGCGAGGGAGGGACATACACACAGCAAGGGAGGGACACACACACACACACACAGCGTGGGAGGGACACACACACTCACAGCGAGGGTGGGAGACACACACACACAGCGAGGGAGGGACACACACACACACAGCGAGGGAAGGACACACACACACACAGCGAGGGAAGGACACACACACACACAGCGAGGGAGGGACACACACAGCGAGGGAGGGACACACACACACACACACAGCAAGGGAGGGTCACACACGCACACACAGCGAGGGAGGGACACACACACACACAGCGAGGGAAAGACACACACAGCGAGGGAGGGACACACACACACGCAGCGAGGGAGGGACAAACACACACACACAGCGAGGGAGGGACACACACATACGCAGCGTGGGAAGGACACACACACACAGCGAGGGAGGGACACACACGCACACACAGCGAGGGAGGGACACACACACACAGCAAGGGAGGGTCACACACGCGAACACATCGAGGGAGGGACACACACACACACAGCGAGGGAGCGACACACAAACACACACAGCGAGGGAAGGACACACACACACACAGCGAGGGAGGGACACACACACACAGCGAGGGAGGGACACACACACAGCGAGGGAGGGACACACACACACACACAGAGAGGGAGGGACACACACACACACACACAGCGAGGGAAGGACACACACACACAGCGAGGGAGGGACACACACACAGCGAGGGAGTGACACACACGCGCACACAGCGAAGGAGGGACTCACACACACACAGCGAGGGAGCGACACACACACACTCACAGCGAGGGAGGGACACACACACACACAGCGAGGGAAGGACACACACACACACAGCAAGGGAGGGACACACACACACACACACAGCGTGGGAGGGACACACACACTCACAGCGAGGGTGGGAGACACACACACACAGCGAGGGAGGGACACACACACACACAGCGAGGGAAGGACACACACACACACAGCGAGGGAAGGACACACACACACACAGCGAGGGAGGGACACACACAGCGAGGGAGGGACACACACACACACACACAGCGAGGGAAGGACACACGCACACACAGCGAGGGAGGGACACACACACACACAGCGAGGGAAAGACACACACAGCGAGGGAGGGACACACACACACGCAGCGAGGGAGGGACAAACACACACACACAGCGAGGGAGGGACACACACATACGCAGCGTGGGAAGGACACACACACACAGCGAGGGAGGGACACACACGCACACACAGCGAGGGAGGGACACACACACACAGCAAGGGAGGGTCACACACGCGAACACATCGAGGGAGGGACACACACACACACAGCGAGGGAGCGACACACAAACACACACAGCGAGGGAAGGACACACACACACACAGCGAGGGAGGGACACACACACACAGCGAGGGAGGGACACACACACAGCGAGGGAGGGACACACACACACACACAGAGAGGGAGGGACACACACACACACACAGCGAGGGAAGGACACACACACACAGCGAGGGAGGGACACACACACAGCGAGGGAGTGACACACACGCGCACACAGCGAAGGAGGGACACACACACACACACACAGCGAGGGAGCGACACACACACACTCACAGCGAGGGAGGGACACACACACACACAGCGAGGGAAGGACACACACACACACAGCGAGGGAGGGACACACACACACACAACGAGGGAGGGACACACACACACACACAACGAGTGAGGGACACACACACACACACAGCGATGGAGGGAGACACACACACTCACAGCGAGGGAGAGAGACACACACACACAGCGAGGGAAGGACACACACACACACACACAGAGAGGGAGGGACACACACACACACAACGAGGGAGGGACACACACAGCGAGGGAGGGGCACACACACACGCAACGAGGGAGGGACACACACACACACACAGCGAGGGAGGGACACACACACACACACAGCGAGGGAGGGACACACACACACACAGCGAGGGAGGGACACACACACACACAGCGAGGGAGGGACACACACACACAGCGAGGGAGGGACACACACACACAGCGAGGGAAGGACACACACACACACACACACACACAGCGAGGGAGGGACACACACACACACACAGCGAGGGAGGGACACACACACACACACACAGCGAGGGAGGGACACACACACACAGCGAGGGAGGGACACACACACACAGCGAGGGAAGGACACAAACACACACACACACACAGCGAGGGAAGGACACACACACACACACACACACACAGCGAGGGAGGGACACACACACACACAGCGAGGGAGGGACACACACACACACACAGCGAGGGAGGGACACACACACACACACACAGCGAGGGAGGGACACACACACACACACACAGCAAGGGAAGGACACACACACACACAGCGAGTGGGGCACGCACACACACAGCGAGGGACACACACACACACATTGCACGGGAGGGACACACACACACACAGCGAGGGGGGAACACACACACACACACACAGCGAGGGATGGACACACACACACGCACAGCGAGGGTGGGACACGCTCACACACAGCGAAGGAGGGACACGCTCACACACAGCGAGGGAGGGACAAGCACACACACAGCGAGGGAGGGAAATACACACACACACAGCGCGTGGGAGGGGGACACACATACACAGCGAGGGAAGAACACCCACGCGCACACAGCGAGGGAGGGACACACACACACACACAGCGAGGGAGGGGGACACACACACACACAGCGAGGGAGGGGGACACACACACACAGCGAGGGAGGGACACGCTCACACACAGCGAGGGACACACACGCACACACACACAGCGAGGGGGGCCACACACACAAACAGCGAGGGGGACACACACACACACACAGCGAGGGACAGACACACACACACAGCGAGGGAGGGGAACACACACACACAGCGTGGGAGGGGGACACACACACACAGCGAGCGAGGGACACACACACACACAGCGAGGGGGACACACACACACACAGCGAATTAGGTACACACACACACACAGCGAGGGAGGGGGACACACAAACACAGCGAGGGAGGGACACACACACACACACAAGCACGAGGGAGGGACACACACACACACACACAGCGAGGGAAGGACACACACACACAGCGAGGGAGGGACACACACACAGAGCGAGGGAAGGACACGCACACACACACACACATGAGGGAGGGACACACACACACACAGCGAGGGAAGGACACACACACACACACACACCCACACAGCAAGTGAGGGACACACACAGCAAGGGAGGGACACACACTCACACAGCGAGGGAGGGACACACACAGCGAGGGAGGGACACACACACACACACACAGCGAGGGAGGGGGACACAAACACACACAGCGAGGGAGGGACACACACAAACAGCGAGGGAGGGACACACACACACAGCGAGGGAGGGACACACACACACACACAGCGAGGGAGGGACACACACACACACACACAGCGAGGGAGGGACACACACTGACACAGCGAGGGAGGGACACACACACACAGCGAGGGAGGGACACACACACACACACACAGCGAGTTAGGGACACACACACACACACGGCGAGGGAGGGACACACACACACACACACACAGCGAGGGAGGGACACACACACACACAGCGAGGGAAGGACACACACACACAGCGAGGGAAGGATACACACACAGCGAGGGAAGGACACACACACACACACACAGCGAGGGAGGGGGACACACACACACAGCGAGGGAGGGACACACACACACACACTCAGCGAGGGAGGGACACACACACACACAGCGAGGGAAGGACACACACACAGCGAGTGGGGCACGCTCACACACAGCGAGGGACACACACACACACACACAGCGAGGGAGGGACACACACACACAGCGAGGGTGGGACACACACACACACAGCGAGGGAAGGACACACACACACACAGCGATGGAGGGACACACACACACACACAGCGAGGGAGGGACACACACACAGCGAGAGAGGGACACACACACACACACACAGCGAGGGAGGGACACACAAACACACACAGCGAGGGAAGGACACACACACACTCAGCGAGGGAGGGACACACACACACACACACAGCGAGGGAAGGACACACACACAGCAAGGGAAGGACACACACACACACAGCAAGGGAAGGACACACACACACAGCGAGGGAGGGACACACACACACAGGGAGGGAAGGACACACGCACACTCAGCGAGGGAGGGACACACACACACACACACAGCGAGGGAAGGACACACACACAGCAAGGGAAGGACACACACACACAGCAAGGGAAGGACATGCACACACAGCGAGGGCGGAACACACGCACACACGCACACAGCGTGGGAGGTACACACACACTCACAGCGAGGGTGGGAGACACACACACACAGCGAGGGAGGGACACACACACACACAGCGAGGGAAGGAAACACACACACACACAGCGAGGGAAGGACACACACACACACAGCGAGGGAGGGACACACACACACACACAGCGAGGGAGGGACACACACACACACAGCGAGGGAAGGACACACACACACATAGCGAGGGAGGGACACACACACACACAGCGAGGGAAAGAGACACACAGCGAGGGAGGGACACACACACAGCGAGGGAGGGACACACAAACACACACACAGCGAGGGAGGGACACACAAACACAGCGAGGGATGGACACACACACACACACACAGCGAGTGAAGGACACAGACACACACAGCGAGGGAGGGACACACACACGCTCACAGCGAGGGAGGGACACACACACACAGCGAGGGAGGGACACACACAGCGATGGAGGGACTCACACACACAGCGAGGGAGGGACACACACACACACACACACACACAGCGAGGGAAGGATACCCACACACACAGCGAGGGAAGGACACACCCACACACACAGCGAGGGAGGGTCACACACAGACACACACACCGAGGGAGGGACACACACACACACAGCGAGGGAGGGACACACACACACACACAGCGAGGGAAGGACACACACACACACAGCGAGGGAGGGACACACACACACACACACAGCGAGGGACGGACACACACACACAGCGCGGGAGGGACACACACACACACACAGCGAGGGAGGGACACACACACACACACAGCGAGGGAGGGACACACACACACACAGCGAGGGAAGGACACACACACACTCAGCGAGGGAGGGACACACACACACACACACACACACAGCGAGGGAAGGACACACACACAGCATGTGAAGGACACACACACACAGCAAGGGAAGGACACACACACACAGCGAGGGAGGGACACACACACACAGCGAGGGAGGGACACACACACACACACACACAGCGTGGGATGTACACACACACTCACAGCGAGGGTGGGAGACACACACACACAGCGAGGGAGGGACACACACACACACAGCGAGGGAAGGAAACACACACACACACAGCGAGGGAAGGACACACACACACACAGCGAGGGAGGGACACACACACACACACAGCGAGGGAGGGACACACACACACACAGCGAGGGAAGGACACACACACACATAGCGAGGGAGGGACACACACACAGCGAGGGAGGGACACACACACACACACACACAGCGATGGAGGGACTCACACACACACAGCGAGGGAGGGACACACACACACACACACACACACACACACAGCGAGGGAAGGATACCCACACACACAGCGAGGGAAGGACACACCCACACACACAGCGAGGGAGGGACACACACACACACACACACACCGAGGGAGGGACACACACACACACAGCGAGGGAGGGACACACACACACACACAGCGAGGGAGCGACACACAAACACACACAGCGAGGGAAGGACACACACACACACAGCGAGGGAGGGACACACACACACACACAGCGAGGGACGGACACACACACACACAGTGCGGGAGGGACACACACACACACACACAGCGAGGGAGGGACACACACACACAAACAGCGAGGGAGGGACACACACACACACAGCGAGGTCGGGACACACACACACACACAGCGAGGGAGGGACACGCACACACCCACAGAGAGGGAGGGACACACACACACAGCGAGGGTGGGACACACACACACACAGCGAGGGAGGGACACACACACACACACAGCGAGGGAGGGACACACACACACAAACAGCGAGGGAAGGACACACACACACTCAGCGAGGGAAGGACACACACACAGCAAGGGAAGGACACACACACACAGCAAGGGAAGGACACACACACACAGTGAGGGAGGGACACACACACACAGCGAGGGAAGGACACACACACACTCAGCGAGGGAGGGACACACACACACACACACAGCGAGGGAAGGACACACACACATCAAGGGAAGGACACACACACACAGCAAGGGAAGGACACACACACACAGCGAGGGAGGGACACACACACACAGCGAGGGAGGGACACACACACACACACACAGCGAGAGAGGGACACACACACACACACAGCGAGGGAGGGACACACAAACACACACAGCGAGGGAAGGACACACACACACTCAGCGAGGGAGGGACACACACACACCCAGCGAGGGAAAGACACACACAGCGAGGGAAGGACACACACACACACAGCGAGGGAAGGACACACGCACACACAGCCAGGGAGGGACACACACACACCCAGCGAGGGAAAGACACACACAGCGAGGGAGGGACACACACACACACAGCGAGGGAGGGACACACACACACACATAGCGAGGGAAGAACACACACACACAGCGAGGGAGGGACACACACACAGCGAGGGAGTGACACACACGCGCACACAGCGAAGGAGGGACACACACACACACACAGCGAGGGAGCGACACACACACACTCACAGCGAGGGAAGGACACACAGACACACAGCGAGGGAGCGACACACACACACACACACAACGAGGGAGGGACACACACACACACACAACGAGAGAGGGACACACACACACTCACACAGCGAGGGAGGGAGACACACACACTCACAGCGAGGGAGGGACACACACACACAGCGAGGGAAGGACACACACACACTCAGCGAGGGAGGGACACACACACACACACACAGCGAGAGAAGGACACACACACATCAAGGGAAGGACACACACACACAGCAAGGGAAGGACACACACACACAGCGAGGGAGGGACACACACACACAGCGAGGGAGGGACACACACACACACACAAAGCGAGAGAGGGACACACACACACACACAGCGATGGAGGGACACACAAACACACACAGCGAGGGAAGGACACACACACACTCAGCGAGGGAGGGACACACACACACACACACACACAGCGAGGGAAGGACACACACACAGCAAGGGAAGGACACACACACACAGCAAGGGAAGGACACACACACACAGCGAGGGAGGGACACACACACACACAGCGAGGGAAGGACATACACACACTCAGCGAGGGAGGGACACACACACACACACACAGCGAGGGAAGGACACACACACAGCAAGGGAAGGACACACACACAGCAAGGGAAGGACACACACAGACAGCGAGGGAGGGACACACACACACAGCAAGGGAGGGACACACACACACACACACAGCGTGGGAGGGACACACACACTCACAGCGAGGGTGGGAGACACACACACACAGCGAGGGAGGGACACACACACACACAGCGAGGGAAGGACACACACACAGCGAGGGAAGGACACACACACACAGCGAGGGAGGGACACACACACACACAGCGAGGGAAGGACACACGCACACACAGCGAGGGAGGGACACACACACACCCAGCGAGGGAGGGACAAACACACACACAGCGAGGGAGGGACAAACACACACACACAGCGAGGGAGGGACAAACACACACACACAGCGAGGGAGGGACACACACACGCGCGGCGTGGGAAGGACACACACACACAGCGAGGGAGGGACACACACGCACACACAGCGAGGGAGGGACACACACACAGCAAGGGAGGGACACACACGCGCACACATCGAGGGAGGGACACACACACACACAGCGAGGGAGCGACACCCAAACACACACAGCGAGGGAAGGACACACACACACACAGCGAGGGAGGGACACACACACACAGCGAGGGAGGGTCACACACACACACACAGCGAGGGAGGGACACACACACACACATAGCGAGGGAAGAACACACACACACAGCGAGGGAGGGACACACACACAGCGAGGGAGTGACACACACGCGCACACAGCGAAGGAGGGACACACACACACACACAGCGAGGGAGCGACACACACACACTCACAGCGAGGGAAGGACACACACACACACAGCGAGGGAGCGACACACACACACACACACAACGAGGGAGGGACACACACACACACACAACGAGAGAGGGACACACACACACTCACACAGCGAGGGAGGGAGACACACACACTCACAGCGAGGGAGGGACACACACACACACAGCGAGGGAAGGACACACACACACTCACACAGCGAGGGAGGGACACACACACACACAACGAGGGAGGGACACACACACACACACACACACACACAGCGAGGGAGGGACACACACACACGCAACGAGGGAGGGACACACACACACACAGCGAGGGAGGGACACACACACACACAGCGAGGGAGGGACACACACACACACAGCGTGGGAGGGACACACACACACACACACAGCGAGGGAGGGACACACACACACACACAGCGAGGGAGGAACACACACACACACACACAGCGAGGGAGGGACACACACACACACAGCGAGGGAAGTACACACACACACAGCGAGGGAAGGACACACACACAGCGAGGGAAGGACACACACACATACACACACAGCGAGGGACGGACACACACACACACAGCGAGGGAGGGACACACAAACACAGCGAGGGATGGACACACACACACACACACACAGCGGGTGAAGGACACAGACACACACAGCGAGGGAGGGACACACACACACACACAGCGAGGGAGGGACACACACACACACAGCGAGGGAAGGACACACACACACATAGCGAGGGAGGGACACACACACACACAGCGAGGGAAAGAGACCCACAGCGAGGGAGGGACACACACAGAGCGAGGGAGGGACACACAAACACACACACAGCGAGGGAGGGACACACACACACAGCGAGGGAAGGACACACGCACACTCAGCGAGGGAGGGACACACACACACACACACAGCGAGGGAAGGACACACACACACTCACACAGCGAGGGAGGGACACACACACACACAACGAGGGAGGGACACACACACACACACACACACACACAGCGAGGGAGGGACACACACACACACAGCGAGGGAGGGACACACACACAGCAAGGGAGGGACACACACGCGCACACATCGAGGGAGGGACACACACACACACAGCGAGGGAGCGACACACAAACACACACAGCGAGGGAAGGACACACACACACACAGCGAGGGAGGGACACACACACACAGCGAGGGAGGGTCACACACACACACACAGCGAGGGAGGGACACACACACACACATAGCGAGGGAAGAACACACACACACAGCGAGGGAGGGACACACACACAGCGAGGGAGTGACACACACGCGCACACAGCGAAGGAGGGACACACACACACACACAGCGAGGGAGCGACACACACACACTCACAGCGAGGGAAGGACACACACACACACAGCGAGGGAGCGACACACACACACACACACAACGAGGGAGGGACACACACACACACACAACGAGAGAGGGACACACACACACTCACACAGCGAGGGAGGGAGACACACACACTCACACCGAGGGAGGGACACACACACACACAGCGAGGGAAGGACACACACACACTCACACAGCGAGGGAGTGACACACACACACACAACGAGGGAGGGACACACACACACACACACACACACACAGCGAGGGAGGGACACACACACACGCAACGAGGGAGGGACACACACACACACAGCGAGGGAGGGACACACACACACACAGCGAGGGAGGGACACACACACACACAGCGTGGGAGGGACACACACACACACACACAGCGAGGGAGGGACACACACACACACACAGCGAGGGAGGAACACACACACACACACAGCGAGGGAGGGACACACACACACACAGCGAGGGAAGTACACACACACACAGCGAGGGAAGGACACACACACAGCGAGGGAAGGACACACACACATACACACACAGCGAGGGACGGACACACACACACACAGCGAGGGAGGGACACACAAACACAGCGAGGGAGGGGGACACACACACACACACACAGCGGGTGAAGGACACAGACACACACAGCGAGGGAGGGACACACACACACACACAGCGAGGGAGGGACACACACACACACAGCGAGGGAAGGACACACACACACATAGCGAGGGAGGGACACACACACACACAGCGAGGGAAAGAGACACACAGCGAGGGAGGGACACACACACAGCGAGGGAGGGACACACAAACACAGCGAGGGAGGGACACACACACACACAGCGAGGGAAGGACACACGCACACACAGCGAGGGAGGGACACACACACACCCAGCGAGGGAGGGACAAACACACACACAGCGAGGGAGGGACAAACACACACACACAGCGAGGGAGGGACAAACACACACACACAGCGAGGGAGGGACACACACACGCGCGGCGTGGGAAGGACACACACACACAGCGAGGGAGGGACACACACGCACACACAGCGAGGGAGGGACACACACACAGCAAGGGAGGGACACACACGCGCACACATCGAGGGAGGGACACACACACACACAGCGAGGGAGCGACACACAAACACACACAGCGAGGGAAGGACACACACACACACAGCGAGGGAGGGACACACACACACAGCGAGGGAGGGTCACACACACACACACAGCGAGGGAGGGACACACACACACACATAGCGAGGGAAGAACACACACACACAGCGAGGGAGGGACACACACACAGCGAGGGAGTGACACACACGCGCACACAGCGAAGGAGGGACACACACACACACACAGCGAGGGAGCGACACACACACACTCACAGCGAGGGAAGGACACACACACACACAGCGAGGGAGCGACACACACACACACACACAACGAGGGAGGGACACACACACACACACAACGAGAGAGGGACACACACACACTCACACAGCGAGGGAGGGAGACACACACACTCACAGCGAGGGAGGGACACACACACACACAGCGAGGGAAGGACACACACACACTCACACAGCGAGGGAGGGACACACACACACACAACGAGGGAGGGACACACACACACACACACACACAGCGAGGGAGGGACACACACACACGCAACGAGGGAGGGACACACACACACACAGCGAGGGAGGGACACACACACACACAGCGAGGGAGGGACACACACACACACAGCGTGGGAGGGACACACACACACACACACAGCGAGGGAGGGACACACACACACACACAGCGAGGGAGGAACACACACACACACACACAGCGAGGGAGGGACACACACACACACAGCGAGGGAAGTACACACACACACAGCGAGGGAAGGACACACACACAGCGAGGGAAGGACACACACACATACACACACAGCGAGGGACGGACACACACACACACAGCGAGGGAGGGACACACAAACACAGCGAGGGATGGACACACACACACACACACACAGCGGGTGAAGGACACAGACACACACAGCGAGGGAGGGACACACACACACACACAGCGAGGGAGGGACACACACACACACAGCGAGGGAAGGACACACACACACATAGCGAGGGAGGGACACACACACACACAGCGAGGGAAAGAGACCCACAGCGAGGGAGGGACACACACAGAGCGAGGGAGGGACACACAAACACACACACAGCGAGGGAGGGACACACACACACAGCGAGGGAAGGACACACGCACACTCAGCGAGGGAGGGACACACACACACACACACAGCGAGGGAAGGACACACACACACTCACACAGCGAGGGAGGGACACACACACACACAACGAGGGAGGGACACACACACACACACACACACACACAGCGAGGGAGGGACACACACACACACAGCGAGGGAGGGACACACACACAGCAAGGGAGGGACACACACGCGCACACATCGAGGGAGGGACACACACACACACAGCGAGGGAGCGACACACAAACACACACAGCGAGGGAAGGACACACACACACACAGCGAGGGAGGGACACACACACACAGCGAGGGAGGGTCACACACACACACACAGCGAGGGAGGGACACACACACACACATAGCGAGGGAAGAACACACACACACAGCGAGGGAGGGACACACACACAGCGAGGGAGTGACACACACGCGCACACAGCGAAGGAGGGACACACACACACACACAGCGAGGGAGCGACACACACACACTCACAGCGAGGGAAGGACACACACACACACAGCGAGGGAGCGACACACACACACACACACAACGAGGGAGGGACACACACACACACACAACGAGAGAGGGACACACACACACTCACACAGCGAGGGAGGGAGACACACACACTCACACCGAGGGAGGGACACACACACACACAGCGAGGGAAGGACACACACACACACACACTCACACAGCGAGGGAGTGACACACACACACACAACGAGGGAGGGACACACACACACACACACACACACACAGCGAGGGAGGGACACACACACACGCAACGAGGGAGGGACACACACACACACAGCGAGGGAGGGACACACACACACACAGCGAGGGAGGGACACACACACACACAGCGTGGGAGGGACACACACACACACACACAGCGAGGGAGGGACACACACACACACACAGCGAGGGAGGAACACACACACACACACAGCGAGGGAGGGACACACACACACACAGCGAGGGAAGTACACACACACACAGCGAGGGAAGGACACACACACAGCGAGGGAAGGACACACACACATACACACACAGCGAGGGACGGACACACACACACACAGCGAGGGAGGGACACACAAACACAGCGAGGGAGGGGGACACACACACACACACACAGCGGGTGAAGGACACAGACACACACAGCGAGGGAGGGACACACACACACACACAGCGAGGGAGGGACACACACACACACAGCGAGGGAAGGACACACACACACATAGCGAGGGAGGGACACACACACACACAGCGAGGGAAAGAGACACACAGCGAGGGAGGGACACACACACAGCGAGGGAGGGACACACAAACACACACACAGCGAGGGAGGGACACACACACACAGCGAGGGAAGGACACACGCACACTCAGCGAGGGAGGGACACACACACACACACACAGCGAGGGAAGGACACACGCACAGCAAGGGAAGGACACACACACACAGCAAGGGAAGGACATACACACACAGCGAGGGAGGGTCACACACACACAGCGAGGGCGGAACACACGCACACACGCACACAGCGTGGGAGGTACACACACACTCACAGCGAGGGTGGGAGACACACACACACAGCGAGGGAGGGACACACACACACACACAGCGAGGGAAGGAAACACACACACACACAGCGAGGGAAGGACACACACACACACACAGCGAGGGAGGGACACACACACACACACAGCGAGGGAGGGACACACACACACACACAGCGAGGGAAGGACACACACACACATAGCGAGGGAGGGACACACACACACACAGCGAGGGAAAGAGACACACAGCGAGGGAGGGACACACACACAGCGAGGGAGGGACACACAAACACACACACAGCGAGGGAGGGACACACAAACACAGCGAGGGATGGACACACACCCACACACACAGCGAGTGAAGGACACAGACACACACAGCGAGGGAGGGACACACACACGCTCACAGCGAGGGAGGGACACACACACACAGCGAGGGAGGGACACACACAGCGATGGAGGGACTCACACACACACAGCGAGGGAGGGACACACACACACACACACACACACAGCGAGGGAAGGATACCCACACACACAGCGAGGGAAGGACACACCCACACACACAGCGAGGGAGGGTCACACACAGACACACACACCGAGGGAGGGACACACACACACACAGCGAGGGAGGGACACACACACACACACACACACACAGCGAGGGACGGACACACACACACAGCGGGGGAGGGACACACACACACACACAGCGAGGGAGGGACACACACACACACACAGCGAGGGAGGGACACACACACACAGCGAGGGAAGGACACACACACACTCAGCGAGGGAGGGACACACACACACACACACACACAGCGAGGGAAGGACACACACACAGCAAGGGAAGGACACACACACACAGCAAGGGAAGGACACACACACACAGCGAGGGAGGGACACACACACACAGCGAGGGAGGGACACACACACACACACACACACAGCGTGGGAGGTACACACACACTCACAGCGAGGGTGGGAGACACACACACACAGCGATGGAGGGACACACACACACACAGCGAGGGAAGGAAACACACACACACACAGCGAGGGAAGGACACACACACACACAGCGAGGGAGGGACACACACACACACACAGCGAGGGAGGGACACACACACACACAGCGAGGGAAGGACACACACACACATAGCGAGGGAGGGACACACACACACAGCGAGGGAAAGAGACACACAGCGAGGGAGGGACACACACACAGCGAGGGAGGGACACACACACACACACACACACAGCGATGGAGGGACTCACACACACACAGCGAGGGAGGGACACACACACACACACACACACACACAGCGAGGGAAGGATACCCACACACACAGCGAGGGAAGGACACACCCACACACACAGCGAGGGAGGGACACACACACACACACACACACCGAGGGAGGGACACACACACACACAGCGAGGGAGGGACACACACACACACACAGCGAGGGAGCGACACACAAACACACACAGCGAGGGAAGGACACACACACACACAGCGAGGGAGGGACACACACACACACACAGCGAGGGACGGACACACACACACAGTGCGGGAGGGACACACACACACACACACAGCGAGGGAGGGACACACACACACAAACAGCGAGGGAGGGACACACACACACACAGCGAGGTCGGGACACACACACACACACAGCGAGGGAGGGACACGCACACACCCACAGAGAGGGAGGGACACACACACACAGCGAGGGTGGGACACACACACACACAGCGAGGGAGGGACACACACACACACACAGCGAGGGAGGGACACACACACACACAAACAGCGAGGGAAGGACACACACACACTCAGCGAGGGAAGGACACACACACAGCAAGCGAAGGACACACACACACAGCAAGGGAAGGACACACACACACAGTGAGGGAGGGACACACACACACAGCGAGGGAGGGACACACACACACACACACAGCGAGGGAAGGACACACACACATCAAGGGAAGGACACACACACACAGCAAGGGAAGGACACACACACACAGCGAGGGAGGGACACACACACACAGCGAGGGAGGGACACACACACACACACACAGCGAGAGAGGGACACACACACACACACAGCGAGGGAGGGACACACAAACACACACAGCGAGGGAAGGACACACACACACTCAGCGAGGGAGGGACACACACACACACACACACAGAGCGAGGGAAGGACACACACACAGCAAGGGAAGGACACACACACACAGCAAGGGAAGGACACACACACACAGCGAGGGAGGGACACACACACACACACAGCAGGGGAAGGACATACACACACTCAGCGAGGGAGGGACACACACACACACACACAGCGAGGGAAGGACACACACACAGCAAGGGAAGGACACACACACAGCAAGGGAAGGACACACACAGACAGCGAGGGAGGGACACACACACACAGCAAGGGAGGGACACACACACACACACACAGCGTGGGAGGGACACACACACTCACAGCGAGGGTGGGAGACACACACACACAGCGAGGGAGGGACACACACACACACAGCGAGGGAAGGACACACACACAGCGAGGGAAGGACACACACACACAGCGAGGGAGGGACACACACACACACACACACAGCGAGGGAGGGACGCACACACACACACAGCGAGGGAAGGACACACGCACACACAGCGAGGGAGGGACACACACACACCCAGCGAGGGAAAGACACACACAGCGAGGGAGGGACACACACACACACAGCGAGGGAGGGACAAACACACACACACAGCGAGGGAGGGACACACACAAACGCGGCGTGGGAAGGACACACACACACAGCGAGGGAGGGACACACACGCACACACAGCGAGGGAGGGACACACACACAGCAAGGGAGGGACACACACGCGCACACATCGAGGGAGGGACACACACACACACACAGCGAGGGAGCGACACACAAACACACACAGCGAGGGAAGGACACACACACACACAGCGAGGGAGGGACACACACACACAGCGAGGGAGGGTCACACACACACACACAGCGAGGGAGGGACACACACACACACACAGCGAGGGAAGGACACACACACACAGCGAGGGAGGGACACACACACAGCGAGGGAGTGACACACACGCGCACACAGCGAAGGAGGGACACACACACACACACACAGCGAGGGAAGGACACACACACACACAGCGAGGGAGCGACACACACACACACACACAACGAGGGAGGGACACACACACACACACAACGAGAGAGGGACACACACACACTCACACAGCGAGGGAGGGAGACACACACACTCACAGCGAGGGAGGGACACACACACACACAGCGAGGGAAGGACACACACACACTCACACAGCGAGGGAGGGACACACACACACACAACGAGGGAGGGACACACACACACACACACACACACAGCGAGGGAGGGACACACACACACGCAACGAGGGAGGGACACACACACACACAGCGAGGGAGGGACACACACACACACAGCGAGGGAGGGACACACACACACACAGCGTGGGAGGGACACACACACACACACACACACAGAGCGAGGGAGGGACACACACACACACACACAGCGAGGGAGGAACACACACACACACACAGCGAGGGAGGGACACACACACACACAGCGAGGGAAGTACACACACACTCAGCGAGGGAAGGACACACACACAGCGAGGGAAGGACACACACACATACACACACAGCGAGGGAGGGACACACAAACACAGCGAGGGATGGACACACACACACACACACACAGCGAGTGAAGGACACAGACACACACAGCGAGGGAGGGACACACACACGCTCACAGCGAGGGAGGGACACACACACACAGCGAGGGAGGGACACACATAGACACAGCGATGGAGGGACTCACACACACACAGCGAGGGAGGGACACACACACACACACACAGCGAGGGAAGGATACCCGCACACACAGCGAGGGAAGGACACACCCACACACACAGCGAGGGAGGGACACGCACAGACACACACACCGAGGGAGGGACACACACACACACAGCGAGGGAGGGACACACACACACACACACAGCGAGGGAGCGACACACAAACACACACAGCGAGGGAAGGACACACACACACACAGCGAGGGAGGGACACACACACACACACACAGCGAGGGACGGACACACACACACACAGCGCGGGAGGGACACACACACACACACAGCGAGGGCGGGACACACACACACACACAGCGAGGGAGGGACACACACACACAGCGAGGGAAGGAGACACACACACTCAGCGAGGGAGGGACACACACACACACACACACACACACAGCGAGGGAAGGACACACACACAGCAAGGGAAGGAAACACACACACACAGCAAGGGAAGGACACACACACACAGCGAGGGAGGGACACACACACAGCGAGGGAGGGACACACACACACACACACAGCGTGGGAGGTACACACACACTCACAGCGATGGTGGGAGACACACACACACAGCGAGGGAGGGACACACACACACACAGCGAGGGAAGGACACACACACACACAGCGAGGGAGGGACACACACACACACACAGCGAGGGAGGGACACACACACACAGCGAGGGAAGGACACACACACACATAGCGAGGGAGGGACACACACACAGCGAGGGAAAGAGACACACAGCGAGGGAGGGACACACACACAGCGAGGGAGGGACACACAAACACACACACAGCGAGGGAGGGACACACAAACACAGCGAGGGATGGACACACACACACACACACACACACAAACACAGCGAGTGAAGGACACAGACACACACAGCGAGGGAGGGACACACACACGCTCACAGCGAGGGAGGGACACACACACACAGCGAGGGAGGGACACACACACACAGCGATGGAGGGACTCACACACACACACAGCGAGGGAGGGACTCACAAACACACACACACACAGCGAGGGAAGGATACCCCCACACACAGCGAGGGAAGGACACACCCACACACAGAGCGAGGGAGGGACACACACACACACACACACACCGAGGGAGGGACACACACACACACAGCGAGGGAGGGACACACACACACACACACAGCGAGGGAGCGACACACAAACACACACAGCGAGGGAAAGACACACACACACACAGCGAGGGAGGGACACACACACACACACAGCGAGGGACGGACACACACACACACAGCGCGGGAGGGACACACACACACACAGCGAGGGAGGGAAACACACACAAACAGCGAGGGAGGGACACACACACACACAGCGAGGTCGCGACACACACACACACACAGCGAGGGAGGGACACGCACACACACACAGCGAGGGAGGGACACACACACACAGCGAGGGTGGGACACACACACACACAGCGAGGGAGGGACACACACACACACACAGCGAGGGAGGGACTCACACACAGCGAGAGAGGGACACACACACACACACAAACAGCGAGGGAAGGACACACACACACTCAGCGAGGGAGGGACACACACACACACACACACACAGCGAGGGAAGGACACACACACAGCAAGGTAAGGACACACACACACAGCAAGGGAAGGACACACACACACAGTGAGGGAGGGACACACACACACAGCGAGGGAAGGACACACACACACTCAGCGAGGGAGGGACACACACACACACACACACAGCGAGGGAAGGACACACACACAGCAAGGGAAGGACACACAAACACAGCAAGGGAAGGACACACACAGCGAGTGAGGGACACACACACACAGCGAGGGAGGGACACACACACACAGCGTGGGAGGGACACACACACTCACAGCGAGGGTGGGAGACACACACACACAGCGAGGGAGGGACACACACACACACAGCGAGGGAAGGACACACTCACACACACAGCGAGGGAAGGACACACACACACACAGCGAGGGAGGGACACACACACACACACACAGCGAGGGAGGGACACACACACACACAGCGAGGGAAAGAGACACACAGCGAGGGAGGGACACACACACAGAGCGGGAAGGACACACAAACACACACACAGCGAGGGAGGGACACACACACACACAGCGAGGGATGGACACACACACACACACACACAGCGAGTGAAGGACACAGACACACACAGCGAGGGAGGGACACACACACGCTCACAGCGAGGGAGGGACACACACACACAGCGAGGGAGGGACACACACACACAGCGAGGTCGGGACACACACACACACAGCGAGGGAGGGACACGCACACACACACAGCGAGGGAGGGACACACACACACAGCGAGGGTGGGACACACACACACACAGCGAGGGAGGGACACACACACACTCACAGCGAGGGAGGGACACACACACAGCGAGAGAGGGACACACCCACACACACACACACACAGCGAGAGAAGGATACCCACACACACAGCGAGGGAGGGACACACACACACACACAGCGAGGGACGGACACACACACACACAGCGCGGGAGGGACACACACACACACACACAGCGAGGGAGGGACACACACACAAACAGCGAGGGAGGGACACACACACACACAGCGAGGTCGGGACACACACACACACAGCGAGGGAGGGACACGCACACACACACAGCGAGGGAGGGACACACACACACAGCGAGGGTGGGACACACACACACACAGCGAGGGAGGGACACACACACACACACAGCGAGGGTGGGACACACACACAGCGAGAGAGGGACACACACACACACAAACAGCGAGGGAAGGACACACACACACTCAGCGAGGGAGGGACACACACACACACACACACAGCGAGGGAAGGACACACACACAGCAAGGGAAGGACACACACACACAGCAAGGGAAGGACACACACACACAGTGAGGGAGGGACACACACACACAGCGAGGGAAGGACACACTCACACTCAGCGAGGGAGGGACACACACACACACACACACAGCGAGGGAAGGACACACACACAGCAAGGGAAGGACACACAAACACAGCAAGGGAAGGACACACACACACAGCGAGTGAGGGACACACACACACAGCGAGGGAGGGACACACACACACACACAGCGTGGGAGGGACACACACACTCACAGCGAGGGTGGGAGACACACACACACAGCGAGGGAGGGACACACACACACACAGCGAGGGAAGGACACACACACACACACAGCGAGGGAAGGACACACACACACACAGCGAGGGAGGGACACACACACACACACACAGCGAGGGAGGGACACACACACACACAGCGAGGGAAAGAGACACACAGCGAGGGAGGGACACACACACAGAGCGGGAGGGACACACAAACACACACACAGCGAGGGAGGGACACACACACACACACACAGCGAGGGAGGGACACACACACACACAGCGAGGGAAAGAGACACACAGCGAGGGAGGGACACACACACAGAGCGGGAGGGACACACAAACACACACACAGCGTGGGAGGGACACACACACACACACAGCGAGGGATGGACACACACACACACACACACACAGCGAGTGAAGGACACAGACACACACAGCGAGGGAGGGACACACACACGCTCACAGCGAGGGAGGGACACACACACACAGCGAGGGAGGGACACACATACACACAGCGATGGAGGGACTCACACACACACAGCGAGGGAGGGACACACACACACACACACACACACAGCGAGGGAAGGATACCCACACACACAGCGAGGGAAGGACACACCCACACACACAGCGAGGGAGGGACACACACAGACACACACACCGAGGGAGCGACACACACACACACAGCGAGGGAGGGACACACACACACACACAGCGAGGGAGCGACACACAAACACACACAGCGAGGGAAGGACACACACACACACACAGCGAGGGAGGGACACACACACACACACACAGCGAGGGACGGACACACACACACACAGCGCGGGAGGGACACACACACACACACAGCGAGGGAGGGACACACACACACACACAGCGAGGGAGGGACACACACACACAGCGAGGGAAGGAGACACACACACTCAGCGAGGGAGGGTCACACACACACACACACACACACACACACAGCGAGGGAAGGACACACACACAGCAAGGGAAGGACACACACACACAGCAAGGGAAGGACACACACACACAGCGAGGGAGGGACACACACACACGGCGAGGGAGGGACACACACACAGACACACAGCGTGGGAGGTACACACACACTCACAGCGAGGGTGGGAGACACACACACACAGCGAGGGAGGGACACACACACACACAGCGAGGGAAGGACACACACACACACAGCGAGGGAGGGACACACACACACACACAGCGAGGGAGGGACACACACACACACAGCGAGGGAAGGACACACACACACATAGCGAGGGAGGGACACACACACAGCGAGGGAAAGAGACACACAGCGAGGGAGGGACACACACACAGCAAGGGAGGGACACACAAACACACACACAGCGAGGGAGGGACACACAAACACAGCGAGGGATGGACACACACACACACACACACACACAAACACAGCGAGTGAAGGACACAGACACACACAGCGAGGGAGGGACACACACACGCTCACAGCGAGGGAGGGACACACACACACAGCGAGGGAGGGACACACACACACAGCGATGGAGGGACTCACACACACACAGCGAGGGAGGGACTCACACACACACACACACACACAGCGAGGGAAGGATACCCACGCACACAGCGAGGGAAGGACACACCCACACACAGCGAGGGAGGGACACACACACACACACACACACCGAGGGAGGGACACACACACACACAGCGAGGGAGGGACACACACACACACACAGCGAGGGAGCGACACACAAACACACACAGCGAGGGAAAGACACACACACACACAGCGAGGGAGGGACACACACACACACACAGCGAGGGACGGACACACACACACACAGCGCGGGAGGGACACACACACACACACACAGCGAGGGAGGGACACACACACAAACAGCGAGGGAGGGACACACACACACACAGCGAGGTCGGGACACACACACACACACAGCGAGGGAGGGACACGCACACACACACAGCGAGGGAGGGACACACACACACAGCGAGGGTGGGACACACAGACACACAGCGAAGGAGGGACACACACACACACACACAGCGAGGGAGGGACACACACACAGCGAGGGAGGGACACACACACAAACAGCGAGGGAGGGACACACACACACACAGCGAGGTCGGGACACACACACACACAGCGAGGGAGGGACACGCACACACACACAGCGAGGGAGGGACACACACACACAGCGAGGGTGGGACACACACACACACAGCGAGGGAGGGACACACACACACACAGCGAGGGAGGGACACACACACGCACACAGCGAGGGAGCGACACACAAACACACACAGCGAGGGAAGGACACACACACACACAGCCAGGGAGGGACACACACACACACACAGCGAGGGACGGACACACACACAGCGAGGGAGGGACACACACACACACACACAGCGAGGGAGGGACACACACACACAAACAGCGAGGGAGGGACACACACACACACAGCGAGGTCGGGACACACACACACACAGCGAGGTAGGGACATGCACACACACACACAGCGAGGGAGGGACACACACACACAGCGAGGGTGGGACACACACACACACAGCGAGGGAGGGACACACACACACACAGCGAGGGAGGGACACACACACACACAGCGATGGAGGGACTCACACACACACAGCGAGGGAGGGACACACACACACACACACACACACACACACACAGCGAGGGAAGGATACCCACACACACAGCGAGGGAAGGACACACCCACACACACAGCGAGGGAGGGACACACACAGACACACAACCGAGGGAGGGACACACACACACACAGCGAGGGAGGGACACACACACACACACAGCGAGGGAGCGACACACAAACACACACAGCGAGGGAAGGACACAATCACACACAGCGAGGGAAGGACACACACACACACACACAGCGAGGGACGGACACACACACACACAGCGCGGGAGGGACACACACACACACACAGCGAGGGAGGGACACACACACACACACAGCGAGGGAGGGACACACACACACAGCGAGGGAAGGAGACACACACACTCAGCGAGGGAGGGACACACACACACACACACACACACACACACAGCGAGGGAAGGACACACACACAGCAAGGGAAGGACACACACACACAGCAAGGGAAGGACACACACACACAGCGAGGGAGGGACACACACACACAGCGAGGGAGGGACACACACACACACACACAGCGTGGGAGGTACACACACACTCACAGCGAGGGTGGGAGACACACACACACAGCGAGGGAGGGACACACACACACACAGCGAGGGAAGGACACACACACACACAGCGAGGGAGGGACACACACACACACACAGCGAGGGAGGGACACACACACACACAGCGAGGGAAGGACACACACACACAGAGCGAGGGAGGGACACACACACAGCGAGGGAAAGAGACACACAGCGAGGGAGGGACACACACACAGCGAGGGAGGGACACACAAACACACACACAGCGAGGGAGGGACACACAAACACAGCGAGGGCTGGACACACACACACACACACACACAAACACAGCGAGTGAAGGACACAGACACACACAGCGAGGGAGGGACACACACACGCTCACAGCGAGGGAGGGACACACACACACAGCGAGGGAGGGACACACACACACAGCGATGGAGGGACTCACACACACACAGCGAGGGAGGGACTCACACACACACACACAGCGAGGGAAGGATACCCACACACACAGCGAGGGAAGGACACACCCACACACACAGCGAGGGAGGGACACACACACACACACACACACAGCGAGGGAGGGACACACACACACAGCGAGGGAGGGACACACACACACACACAGCGAGGGAGCGACACACAAACACACACACAGCGAGGGAAAGACACACACACACACAGCGAGGGAGGGACACACACACACAGCGATGGAGGGACTCACACACACACAGCGAGGGAGGGACTCACACACACACACACACACACAGCGAGGGAAGGATACCCACACACACAGCGAGGGAAGGACACACCCACACACACAGCGAGGGAGGGACACACACACACACACACACACCGAGGGAGGGACACACACACACAGCGAGGGAGGGACACACACACACACACAGCGAGGGAGCGACACACACACACACACAGCGAGGGAGCGACACACAAACACACACACAGCGAGGGAAAGACACACACACACACAGCGAGGGAGGGACACACACACACACACAGCGAGGGACGGACACACACGCACACAGCGCGGGAGGGACACACACACACACACAGCGAGGGAGGGACACACACACAAACAGGGAGGGAGCGACACACACACACACAGCGAGGTCGGGACACACACACACACAGCGAGGGAGGGACAAGCACACACACACAGCGAGGGAGGGACACACACACACAGCGAGGGTGGGACACACACACACACAGCGAGGGAGGGACACACACACACACACAGCGAGGGAGGGACACACAACACAGCGAGAGAGGGACACACACACACACAAACAGCGAGGGAAGGACACACACACACTCAGCGAGGGAGGGACGCACACATACACACACACAGCGAGGGAAGGACACACACACAGCAATGGAAGGACACACACACACAGCAAGGGAAGGACACACACACACAGCGAGGGAAGGACCCACACACACTCAGCGAGGGAGGGACACACACACACACAGCGAGGGAAGGACACACACACAGCAAGGGAAGGACACACAAACACAGCAAGGGAAGGACACACACACACAGCGAGTGAGGGACACACACACACAGCGAGGGAGGGACACACACACACACACACAGCGTGGGTGGGACACACACACTCACAGCGAGGGTGGGAGACACACACACACAGCGAGGGAGGGACACACACACACACAGCGAGGGAAGGACACACACACACACACAGCGAGGGAAGGACACACACACACACAGCGAGGGAGGGACACACACACACACACACAGCGAGGGAGGGACACACACACACTCAGCGAGGGAAAGAGACACACAGCGAGGGAGGGACACACACACAGAGCGGGAGGGACACACAAACACACACACAGCGAGGGAGGGACACACACACACACACAGCGAGGGATGGACACACACACACACACACACAGCGAGTGAAGGACACAGACACACACAGCGAGGGAGGGACACACACACGCTCACAGCGAGGAAGGGACACACACACACAGCGAGGGAGGGACACACACACACACAGCGAGGGAGGGACTCACACACACACAGCGAGGGAGGGACACACACACACACACACACACAGCGAGGGAAGGATACCCACACACACAGCGAGGGAAGGACAAACCCACACACACAGCGAGGGAGGGACACACACACACACACACAGCGAGTGAGCGACACACAAACACACACAGCGAGGGAAGGACACACACACACACAGCCAGGGAGGGACACACACACACACAGCGAGGGACGGACACACACACAGCGAGGGAGGGACACACACACACACACAGCGAGGGAGGGACACACACACACAAACAGCGAGGGAGGGACACACACACACACAGCGTGGTCGGGACACACACACACACAGCGAGGTAGGGACATGCACACACACACAGCGAGGGAGGGACACACACACACAGCGAGGGTGGGACACACACACACACAGCGAGGGAGGGACACACACACACACAGCGAGGGAGAGACACACACACACACAGCGAGGGAGGGACACACACACACACACACACACAGCGAGAGAGGGACACACACACACACACACAGCGAGGGAGGGACACACACACACACACAGCGAGGGAAGGACACACACACACTCAGCGAGGGAGGGACACACACACACACACACACACAGCGAGGGAAGGACACACACACAGCAAGGGAAGGACACACACACACAGCAAGGGAAGGACACACACACACAGCGAGGGAGGGACACACACACACACAGCGAGGGAAGGACATACACACACTCAGCGAGGGAGGGACACACACACACACACAGCGAGGGAAGGACACACACACAGCAAGGGAAGGACACACACACACAGCGAGGGAGGGACACACACACACAGCAAGGGAGTGACACACACACACACACACACAGCTTGGGAGGGACACACACACTCACAGCGAGGGTGGGAGACACACACACACAGCGAGGGAGGGACACACACACACACAGCGAGGGAAGGACACACACACACACAGCGAGGGAGGGACACACACACACACACACACACAGCGAGGGAGGGACACACACACACACAGCGAGGGAAGGACACACGCACACACAGCGAGGGAGGGACACACATACACACAGCGAGGGACATACACACACAGCGAGGGAGGGACACGCACACACACAGCGAGGGAGGGACAAACACACACACACAGCGAGGGAGGGACACACACACACGCAGCGTGGGAAGGACACACACACACAGCGAGGGAGGGACACACACGCACACACAGCGAGGGAGGGACACACACACACAGCAAGGGAGGGACACACACGCGCACACATCGAGGGGGGGACACACACACACACAGCGAGGGAGCGAAACACAAACACACACAGCGAGGGAAGGACACACACACACAGCGAGGGAGGGACACACACACACAGCGAGGGAGGGTAACACACACAGCGAGGGAGGGACACACACACACACACAGCGAGGGAGGGACACACACACACACACACAGCGAGGGAAGGACACACACACACAGCGAGGGAGGGACACACACACACACACAACGAGAGAGGGACACACACACACACACACAGCGAGGGAGGGACACACACACACACACACAGCGAGGGAAGGACACACACACACAGCGAGGGAGGGAGACACACACACTCACAGCGAGGGAGGGACACACACACACACAGCGAGGGAAGGACACACACACACACACACACACAGCGAGGGAGGGACACACACACACACAACGAGGGAGGGACACACACACAGCGAGGGAGGGACACACACACACGCAAAGAGGGAGGGACACACACACACACAGCGAGGGAGGGACACACACACACACAGCGAGGGAGGGACACACACACACACAGCGTGGGAGGGACACACACACACACACACAGCGAGGGAGGGACACACACACACACACACAGCGAGGGAGGGACACACGCACACACACAGCGAGGGAGGGACACGCACACACACAGCGAGGGAAGTACACACACACACAGCGAGGGAAGGACACACACACAGCGAGGGAAGGGCACACACACACACACACACAGCGAGGGAGGGACACACACACACACAGCGAGGGAGGGACACACAAACACACACAGCGAGGGAGGACACACACACACACACACAGCGAGGGAGGGACACACACACACACAGCGAGGGAAGGACACACACACACACAGCGAGTGGGGCACGCACACACACAGCGAGGGAGGGACACGCTCACACACAGCGAGGGACACACACACACACAGCGAGGGAGGGACACACACACACACAGCGAGGGGGGAACACACACACACACACAGAGCGAGGGAGGGACACACACACACACACAGCGAGGGAGGGGTCACACACACACTGCGAGGGAGGGACACGCTCACACACAGCGAAGGAGGGACACGCTCACACACAGCGAGGGAGGGACAAGCACACACACAGCGAGGGAGGGAAACACACACACACACACACAGCGCGAGGGAGGGGGACACACATACACAGCGAGGGAAGAACAGCCACGCGCACACAGCGAGGGAGGGACACACACACACACACACAGCGAGGGAGGGGGACACACACACACAGCGAGGGAGGGACACGCTCACACACAGCGAGGGACACACACGCACACACACACAGCGAGGGGGAGCACACACACAAACAGCGAGGGGGACACACACACACACACACAGCGAGGGACAGACACACACACACAGCGAGGGAGGGGGACACACACACACAGCGTGGGAGGGACACACACACACACACAGCGAGGGAGGGGGGCACACACACACAGAGCGAGGAGGACACACACACACACGCACGAGGGAGGGACACACACACACACACACACACAGCGAGGGAAGGACACACACACACAGCGAGGGAGGGACACACACACAGAGCGAGGGAGGGACACACACACACATGAGGGAGGGACACACACACACACACAGCGAGGGAAGGACATACACACAGACACACCCACACAGCAAGGGAGGGACACACACAGCAAGGGAGGGACACACACTCACACAGCGAGGGAGGGACACACACAGCGAGGGAGGGGGACACACACACACAGCGAGGGAGGGACACATACAAACAGCGAGGTAGGGACACACACACACAGCGAGGGAGGGACACACACACACAGCGAGGGAGGGACACACACACACACAGCGAGGGAGGGACACACACACACACAGCGGGGGAGGGACACACACACACACAGCAGGGGAGGGATATACACACACACAGCGAAGGAGGGACACACACACACACACAGCGAGGGTGGGACACACACACACACAGCGAGGGAGGGGGACACACACACACAGCGAGGGAGGGACACACACACACACAGCGCGAGAGAGGGGGACACACATACACAGCGAGGGAAGAACACCCACGCGCACACAGCGAGGGAGGGACACACACACACACACACAGCGAGGGAGGGGGACACACACACACAGCGAGGGAGGGACACGCTCACACACAGCGAGGGACACACACGCACACACACACAGCGGGGGGGGGGAACACACACAAACAGAGAGGGGGACACACACACACACAGCGAGGGACAGACACACACACACAGCGAGGGAGGGGGACACACACACACAGCGTGGGAGGGGGACACACACACACAGCGAGGGAGGGACACACACACACACAGCGAGGGGGCCACACACACACACAGCGAGGTCGGGACACACACACACAGCGAGGGAGGGGGACACACAAACACAGCGAGGGAGGGACACACACACACACACACGCACGAGGGAGGGACACACACACACACACACACAGCGAGGGAAGGACACACACACACAGCGAGGGAGGGACACACACACAGAGCGAGGGAGGGACACACACATACACACACACACACACATGAGGGAGGGACACACACACACACAGCGAGGGAAGGACACACACACACACACACCCACACAGCAAGGGAGGGACACACACAGCAAGGGAGGGACACACACTCACACAGCGAGGGAGGGACACACACAGCGAGGGAGGGACACACACACACACACACAGCGAGGGAGGGGGACACACACACACACAGCGAGGGAGGGATACACACAACCAGCGAGGGAGGGACACACACACACAGCGAGGGAGGGACACACACACACACACAGCGATGGAGGGACACACACACACACAGCGAGGGAGGGACACACACACACACACAGCGAGGGAGGGACACACACTGACACAGCGAGGGAGGGACACACACACACACACAGCGAGGGAGGGACACACACACACACACAGCGAGTTAGGGACACACACACACACACAGCGAGGGAGGGACACACACACAAACACACACAGCGACGGATGGACACACACAGACACAGCGAGGGAAGGACACACACACACAGCGAGGGAAGGACACACACACAGCGAGGGAAGGACACACACACACACACACAGCGAGGGAGGGGGACACACATACACACAGCGAGGGAGGCACACACACAGCGAGGGAGGGACACGCTCACACACAGCGAGGGACACACACACACACACACACACACACACACCGAGGGAGGGACACACACACACACGGCGAGGGGGGAACACACACACACACACACAGCGAGGGATGGACACACACACACACACACAGCGAGGGAGGGGTCACACACACACTGCGAGGGAGGGACACGCTCACACACAGCGAAGGAGGGACACGCTCACACACAGCGAGGGAGGGACAAGCACACACACAGCGAGGGAGGGAAACACACACACACACAGCACGAGGGAGGGGGACACACATACACAGCGAGGGAAGAACACCCACGCGCGCACAGCGAGGGAGGGACACACACACACACACAGCGAGGGAGGGGGACACACACACACAGCGAGGGAGGGACACGCTCACACACAGCGAGGGACACACACGCACACACACACAGCGAGGGGGGCACACACACAAACAGCGAGGGGGACACACACACACACACAGCGAGGGACAGACACACACACACAGCGAGGGAGGGGGACACACACACACAGCGTGGGAGGGACACACACACACACACAGCGAGGGAGGGGGACACAAACACACAGCGAGGAGGACACACACACACACGCACACAGCGAGGGAAGGACACACACACACAGCGAGGGAGGGACACACACACAGAGCGAGGGAGGGACACACACACACATGAGGGAGGGACACACACACACACAGCGAGGGAAGGACATACACACAGACACACCCACACAGCAAGGGAGGGACACACACAGCAAGGGAGGGACACACACTCACACAGCGAGGGAGGGACACACACAGCGAGGGAGGGGGACACACACACGCAGCGAGGGAGGGACACACACAAACAGCTAGGTAGGGACACACACACACAGCGAGGGAGGGACACACACACACAGCGAGGGAGGGACACACACACACACAGCGAGGGAGGGACACACACACACACAGCGGGGGAGGGACACACACACACACAGCAGGGGAGGGATACACACACACACAGCGAAGGAGGGACACACACACACACACAGCGAGGGTGGGACACACACACACACACAGCGAGGGAGGGGGACACACACATACAGCGAGGGAGGGACACACACACACACAGCGAGGGAGGGACACACACACACAGCGTGGGAGGGACACACACAGCGAGGGAGGGACACACACACACACAGCGAGGGAGGGACACACAAACACACACAGCGAGGGAAGGACACACACACACACAGCGAGGGAGGGACACACACACACACACAGCGAGGGACGGACACACACACACACAGCGCGGGAGGGACACACACACACACACACACAGCGAGGGAAGGACACACACACACACACAGCGAGGGAGGGACACACACACACAGCGAGGGAAGGACACACACACACTCAGCGAGGGAGGGACACACACACACACACACACACACAGCGAGGGAAGGACACACACACAGCAAGGGAAGGACACACACACACAGCGAGGGAGGGACACACACACACAGCGAGGGAGGGACACACACACACACACACACAGCGTGGGAGGTACACACACACTCACAGCGAGGGTGGGAGGTACACACACACACACAGCGAGGGAGGGACACACACACACACAGCGAGGGAAGGAAACACACACACACAGCGAGGGAAGGACACACACACACACAGCGAGGGAGTGACACACACACACACACACCGAGGGAGGGACACACACACACACAGCGAGGGAAGGATACACACACACATAGCGAGGGAGGGACACACACACACACAGCGAGGGAAAGAGACACACAGCGAGGGAGGGACACACACACAGCGAGGGAGGGACACACAAACACACACACAGCGAGGGAGGGACACACAAACACAGCGAGGGATGAACACACACACACACACAAAGCGAGTGAAGGACAAAGACACACACAGCGAGGGAGGGACACACACACGCTCACAGCGAGGGAGGGACACACACACACATCGAGGGAGGGACACACACACACACAGCGATGGAGGGACTCACACACACACAGCGAGGGAGGGACACACACACACACACACACACAGCGAGGGAAGGATACCCACACTCACAGCGAGGGAAGGACACACCCACACACACAGCGAGGGAGGGACACACACACACACACACACACCGAGGGAGGGACACACACACACACACACAGCGAGGGAGCGACACACAAACACACACAGCGAGGGAAGGACACACACATACACAGCGTGGGAGGGACACACACACACACACACAGCGAGGGACGGACACACACACACACAGCGCGGGAGGGACACACACACACAGCGAGGGAGGGACACACACACACAAAGAGCGAGGGAGGGACACACACACACACAGCGAGGTCGGGACACACACACACACAGCGAGGTAGGGACACGCACACACACACAGCGAGGGAGGGACACACACACACAGCGAGGGTGGGACACACACACACACACAGAGGGAGGGACACACACACACACACACAGCGAGGGAGGGACACACACACAGCGAGAGAGGGACACACACACACACACACAGCGAGGGAAGGACCCACACACTCTCAGCGAGGGAGGGACACACACACACACACACACACAGCGAGGGGAGGACACACACACAGCAAGGGAAGGACACACACACACAGCAAGGGTAGGACACACACACACAGTGAGGGTGGGACACACACACACAGCGAGGGAAGGACACACAAACACTCAGCGAGGGAGGGACACACACACACACACACACAGCGAGAGAAGGACACACACACAGCAAGGGAAGGACACACACACACAGCAAGGGAAGGGCACACACACACAGCGAGGGAGGGACACACACACACAGCGAGGGAGGGACACACACACACAGCGTGGGAGGGACACACACTCACAGCGAGGGTGGGAGACACACACACACAGCGAGGGAGGGACACACACACACACAGCGAGGGAAGGACACACACACACACAGCGAGGGAAGGACACACACACACACAGCGAGGGAGGGACACACACACACACACACACACAGCGAGGGAGGGACACACACACACACAGTGAGGGAAGGACACACACACACACATAGCGAGGGAGGGACACACACACACACAGCGAGGGAAAGAGACACACAGCGAGGGAGGGACACACACACAGAGCGGGAGGGACACACAAACACACACACAGCGGGGGAGGGACACACACACACACACAGCGAGGGATGGACACACACACACACACACACAGCGAGTGAAGGACACAGACACACACAGCGAGGGAGGGACACACACACACACAGCGAGGGAGGGACTCACACACACACAGCGAGGGAGGGACACACACACACACACACACACACACAGACAGCGAGGGAAGGATACCCACACACACAGCGAGGGAAGGACACACCCACACACACAGCGAGGGAGGGACACACACACACACACACAGCGATGGAGGGACACACACACACAGCGAGGGAGGGACACACACACACACAGCGAGGGAGCGACACACAAACACACACAGCGAGGGAAGGACACACACACACACAGCCAGGGAGGGACACACACACACACACAGCGAGGGACGGACACACACACACACAGCGAGGGAGGGACACACACACACACACAGCGAGGGAGGGACACACACACACAAACAGCGAGGGAGGGACACACATACACACACAGCGAGGTCGGGACACACACACACACAGCGAGGGAGGGACACGCACACACACACAGCGAGGGATGGACACACACACACACACACACAGCGCGTGAAGGACACAGACACACACAGCGAGGGAGGGACACACACACGCTCACAGCGAGAGATGGAAAAACACACACACAGCGAGGGAGGGACACACACACACACACAGCGAGGGAGGGACTCACACACACACAGCGAGGGAGGGACACACACACACACACACACACAGACAGCGAGGGAAGGATACCCACACACACAGCGAGGGAAGGACACACCCACACACACAGCGAGGGAGGGTCACACACACACACACACAGCGAGGGAGGGACACACACACACACAGCGAGGGAGGGACACACACACACACACAGCGAGGGAGCGACACACAAACACACACAGCGAGGGAAGGACACACACACACACAGCCAGGGAGGGACACACACACACACACAGCGAGGGACGGACACACACACACACAGCGAGGGAGTAACACACACACACACACAGCGAGGGAGGGACACACACACACAAACAGCGAGGGAGGGACACACACACACACAGCGAGGTCGGGACACACACACACACAGCGAGGGAGGGACACGCACACACACACAGCGAGGGAGGGACACACACACACAGCGAGGGTGGGACACACACACAGACAGCGAGGGAGGGACACACACACACACACAGCGAGGGAGGGACACACACACACACACAGCGAGGGAGGGACACACACACACACACACAGCGAGAGAGGGACACACACACACACACAGCGAGGGAGGGACACACAAAAACACACAGCGAGGGAAGGACACACACACACTCAGCGAGGGAGGGACACACACACACACACACAGCGAGGGAAGGACACACACACAGCAAGGGAAGGACACACACACACAGCAAGGGAAGGACACACACACACAGCGAGGGAGGGACACACACACACACAGCGAGGGAAGGACATACACACACTCAGCGAGGGAGGGACACACACACACACACACAGCGAGGGAAGGACACACACACAGCAAGGGAAGGACACACACACAGCAAGGGAATGACACACACACACAGCGAGGGAGGGACACACACACACAGCAAGGGAGGGACACACACACACACACACACACAGCGTGGGAGGGACACACACACTCACAGCGAGGGTGGGAGACACACACACACACACAGCGAGGGAGGGACACACACACACACAGCGAGGGAAGGACACACACACACACAGCGAGGGAAGGACACACACACACACAGCGAGGGAGGGACACACACACACACACACACAGCGAGGGAGGGACACACACACACAGCGAGGGAGGGACACACACGCACACACAGCGAGGGAGGGACACACACACACACATCGAGGTAGGGACACACACACACACACAGCGAGGGAGCGATACACAAACACACACAGCGAGGGAAGGACACACACACACACACACACACAGCGAGGGAGGGACACACACACACACAACGAGGGAGGGACACACACACACACACACACTGCGAGGGAGGGACACACACACACACAGCGAGGGAAGGACACACACACACACAGCGAGGGAAGGACACACACACACACAGCGAGGGAGGGACACACACACACGCAGCGTGGGAAGGACACACACACACAGCGAGGGAGGGACACACACGCACACACAGCGAGGGAGGGACACACACACACACATCGAGGGAGGGACACACACACACACACAGCGAGGGAGCGATACACAAACACACACAGCGAGGGAAGGACACACACACACACAGCGAGGGAGGGTCACACACACAGCGAGGGAGGGACACACACACACACAGCGAGGGAGGGACACACACACACACACAGCGAGGGAAGGACACACACACACAGCGAGGGAGGGGCACACACACAGCGAGGGAGTGACACGCACGCGCACACAGCGAAGGAGGGACACACACACACACACAGCGAGGGAGCGACACACACACACTCATAGCGAGGGAGGGACACACACACACACAGCGAGGGAAGGACACACACACACACAGCGAGGGAGGGACACACACACACACACAACGAGGGAGGGACACACACACACACACAACGAGAGATGGACACACACACACACACACAGCGAGTGAGGGAGACACACACACTCACAGCGAGGGAGGGACACACACACACACAGCGAGGGAAGGACACACACACACACACACACACAGCGAGGGAGGGACACACACACACACAACGAGGGAGGGACACACACACACACACACACTGCGAGGGAGGGACACACACACACGCAACGAGGGAGGGACATACACACACACAGCGAGGGAGGGACACACACACACACACAGCGAGGGAGGGACACACACACACAGCGTGGGAGGGACACACACAGCGAGGGAGGGACACACACACACACAGCGAGGGAGGGACACACACACACACACAGCGAGGGAGTGACACACACACACACACACACAGCGAGGGAAGTACACACACACACAGCGAGGGAAGTACACACACACAGCGAGCGAAGGACACACACACACACACAACGAGGGAGGGACACACACACACACAGCGATGAAGGGACACACAAACACACACACGAGGGAGGGACACACACACACACAGCGAGGGAGGGACACACACACACACAGCGAGGGAAGGACACACACACACACAGCGAGTCGGGCACGCACACACACAGCGAGGGAGGGACACGCTCACACACAGCGAGGGACACACACACACACAGACAGCGAGGGAGGGACACACACACACACAGCGAGGGGGGAACACACACACACACACACAGCGAGGGATGGACACACACACACACACAGCGAGGGAGGGGTCACACACACACTGCGAGGGAGGGACACGCTCACACACAGCGAAGGAGGGACACGCTCACACACAGCGAGGGAGGGACAAGCACACACACAGCGAGGGAGGGAAACACACACACACACACAGCGCGAGGGAGGGGGACACACATACACAGCGAGGGAAGAACACCCACGCGCACACAGCGAGGGAGGGGGACACACACACACAGCGTGGGAGGGGGACACACACACACAGCGAGGGAGGGGGACACACACACACAGCGAGGGGGACACACACACACACAGCGAGGTAGGGACACACACACACACACAGCGAGGGAGGGGGACACACAAACACAGCGAGGGAGGGACACACACACACACACACGCACGAGGGAGGGACACACACACACACACACACAGCGAGGGAAGGACACACACACACAGCGAGGGAGGGACACACCCACACAGCAAGGGAGGGACACACACAGCAAGGGAGGGATACACACTCACACAGCGAGGGAGGGACACACACAGCGAGGGAGGGACACACACACACACACACACAGCGAGGGAGGGACACACACACACACACAGCGAGGGAGGGACACACACAAACAGCGAGGGAGGGACACACACACACAGCGAGGGAGGGACACACACACACACACACACAGCGAGGGAGGGACACACACACACACACAGCGAGGGAGGGACACACACACACACACACACACAGCGAGGGAGGGACACACACTGACACAGCGAGGGAGGGACACACACACACACACACAGCGAGGGAGGGACACACACACACACAGCGTGTTCGGGACACACACACACACACAGCGAGGGAGGGACACACACACAAACACACACAGCGAGGGAGGGACACGCTCACACACAGCGAGGGACACACACACACACACACACAGCGAGGGAGGGACACACACACACACGGCGAGGGGGGAACACACACACACACACACACAGCGAGGGATGGACACACACACACACACACACACACACAGCGAGGGAGGGACACACACACACACACACAGCGAGGGAGGCACACACACAGCGAGGGAGGGACACGCTCACACACAGCGAGGGACACACACACACACACACACACACACAGCGAGGGGGGAACACACACACACACACACAGCGAGGGATGGACACACACACACACACAGCGAGGGAGGGGTCACACACACACTGCGAGGGAGGGACACGCTCACACACAGCGAAGGAGGGACACGCTCACACCCAGCGAGGGAGGGACAAGCACACACACAGCGAGGGAGGGAAACACACACACACACAGCGCGAGGGAGGGGGACACACATACACAGCGAGGGAAGAACACCCACGCGCACACAGCGAGGGAGGGACACACACACACACACAGCGAGGGAGGGGGACACACACACACAGCGAGGGAGGGACACGCTCACACACAGCGAGGGACACACACGCACACACACACACAGCGAGGGGGGGGCACACACACAAACAGCGAGGGGGAGACACACACACACACACAGCGAGGGAAGGACACACACACACAGCGAGGGAGGGACACACACACAGAGCGAGGGAGGGACTCACACACACACACACACATGAGGGAGGGACACACACACACACAGCGAGTGAAGGACATACACACAGACACACCCACACAGCAAGGGAGGGACACACACAGCAAGGGAGGGACACACACACACAGCGAGGGAGGGACACACACAGCGAGGGAGGGGGACACACACACACAGCGAGGGAGGGACACACACAAACAGCGAGGTAGGGACACACACACACAGCGAGGGAGGGACACACACACACAGCGAGGGAGGGACACACACACACACAGCGAGGGAGGGACACACACACACACAGCGGTGGAGGGACACACACACACACAGCAGGGGAGGGAAACACACACACACAGCGAGGGAGGGACACACACACACACACAGCGAGGGTGGGACACACACACACACACAGCGAGGGAGGGGGACACACACACACAGCGAGGGAGGGACACACACTGACACAGCGAGGGAGGGACTCACACACACACACACAGCGTGGGAGGGACACACACACACACAGCGAGGGAGGGACACACACACACACAGCGAGGGAGGGACACACACACACACACACAGCGAGGGAGGGACACACACGCACACACAGCGAGGGAAGGACACACACGCACACACAGCGAGGGAGGGACACACACACACACAGCAAGGGAGGGACACACACAGACACAGCGAGGGAGGGACACACACACACACACAGCGAAAGAGGGACACAAACACACACACAGCGAGGGAGGGGTACACACACACACAGCGAGGGAAGGACACACACACACACACAGCGAGGGAGGGACAAACACGCACACACAGCGAGGGAGGGACACACACAGCGAGGGAGGGACACGCTCACACACAGCGAGGGACACACACACACACACACACACAGCGAGGGAGGGACACACACACACACACACAGCGAGGGAGGCACACACACAGCGAGGGAGGGACACGCTCACACACATCGAGGGACACACACACACACACAGCGAGGGGGGAACACACACACACACACACAGCGAGGGATGGACACACACACACACACAGCGAGGGAGGGGTCACACACACACTGCGAGGGAGGGACACGCTCACACACAGCGAAGGAGGGACACGCTCACACACTGCGAGGGAGGGACAAGCACACACACAGCGAGGGAGGGAAACACACACACACACAGCGCGAGGGAGGGGGACACACATACACAGCGAGGGAAGAACACCCACGCGCACACAGCGAGGGAGGGACACACACACACACACACAGCGAGGGAGGTGGACACACACACACAGCGAGGGAGGGACACGCTCACACACAGCGAGGGACACACACGCACACACACACACAGCGAGGGGGGGCGCACACACAAACAGCGAGGGAGGGACACACACACACACAGCGGTGGAGGGACACACACACACACAGCGAGGGAGGGACACACACACACACAGCGGTGGAGGGACACACACACACACAGCAGGGGAGGGATACACACACACACAGCGAGGGAGGGACACACACACACACACACAGCGAGGGTGGGACACACACACACACAGCGAGGGAGGGGGACACACACACACAGCGAGGGAGGGACACACACTGACACAGCGAGGGAGGGACTCACACACACACACACACAGCGTGGGAGGGACACACACACACACAGCGAGGGAGGGACACACACACACACAGCGAGGGAGGGACACACACACACACACAGCGAGGGAGGGACACACACGCACACACAGCGAGGGAGGGACACACACGCACACACAGCGAGGGAGGGACACACACACACACAGCGAGGGAGGGACACACACACACACAGCGAGGGAGGGACACACACACACACACAGCGAAAGAGGGACACAAACACACACACAGCGAGGGAGGGGTACACACACACACAGCGAGGGAAGGACACACACACACACACAGCGAGGGAGGGACAAACACGCACACACAGCGAGGGAGGGACACACACACACAGGGAGGGAGGGCCACACACACTCACAGCGAGGGAGGGACACACACACACACACACACACAGCGAGGGAGGGACACACACACACACAAAGCGAGGGAGGGACACACACGCACACACAGCGAGGGAAGGACACACACACACACAGTGAGGGAGGGACACCCACACACACAACGAGGGAGGGACACACACACACTGCGAGGGAGGGACACACACACAGCAAGGTAGGGACACACACACACAGCGAGGGAGGGACACACACACACAGCGAGGGAGGGACACACACACTGCGAGGGAGGGACACGCTCACACGCAGCGAAGGAGGGACACGCTCACACACAGCGAGGGAGGGACAAGCACACACACAGCGAGGGAGGGAAACACACACACACACAGCGCGAGGGAGGGGGACACACATACACAGCGAGGGAAGAACACCCACGCGCACACAGCGAGGGAGGGACACACACACACACACACAGCGAGGGAGGTGGACACACACACACAGCGAGGGAGGGACACGCTCACACACAGCGAGGGACACACACGCACACACACACACAGCGAGGGGGGGCGCACACACAAACAGCGAGGAGGACACACACACACACACAGCGAGGGACAGACACACACACACAGCGAGGGAGGGGGATACACACACACAGCGTGGGAGGGACACACACACACACACAGCGAGGGAGGGGGACACACACACACAGCGAGGAGGACACACACACACACAGCGAGGTAGGGACACACACACACACAGCGAGCGAGGGGGACACACAAACACAGCCAAAGAGGGGGACACACACACACACACACACAGCGAGGTAGGGACACACACACACACAGCGAGGGAGGGGGACACACAAACACAGCCAAAGAGGGACACACACACACACACACGAGCGAGGGAGGGGGACACACACAGAGCGAGGGAGGGACACACACACACACACACACACACATGAGGGAGGGACACACACACACACAGCGAGGGAAGGACATACACACACACACACCCACACAGCAAGGGAGGGACACACACAGCAAGGGAGGGACACACACTCACACAGCGAGGGAGGGACACACATAGCGAGGGAGGGACACACACTCACACAGCGAGGGAGGGACACACACAAACAGCGAGGTAGGGACACACACACACAGCGAGGGAGGGACACACACACACAGCGAGGGAGGGACACACACACACACAGCGGGGGAGGGACACACACACACACAGCAGGGGAGGGATACACACACACACAGCGAGGGAGGGACACACACACACACACAGCGAGGGTGGGACACACACACACACACAGCGAGGGAGGGGGACACACACACACAGCGAGGGAGGGACACACACACACACAGCGAATGAGGGACACACACACACAGCGTGGGAGGGACACACACACACACAGCGAGGGAGGGACACACACACACACACAGGGAGGGAGGGACACACACACACACACAGCGAGGGAGGGACACACACGCACACACAGCGAGGGAGGGACACACACGCACACACAGCGAGGGAGGGACACACACACACACAGCGAGGGAGGGACACACACACACACAGCGAGGGAGGGACACACACACACAGCGAAAGAGGGACACAAACACACACACAGCGAGGGAGGGGTACGCACACACACACAGCGAGGGAAGGACAAACACGCACACACAGCGAGGGAGGGACACACACACACACAGGGAGGGAGGGCCACACACACTCACAGCGAGGGAGGGACACACACACACACACACACACACAGCGAGGGAGGGACACACACACACACAAAGCGAGGGAGGGACACACGCACACACAGCGAGGGAAGGACACACACACACACAGTGAGGGAGGGACACACACACACACACAACGAGGGAGGGACACCCACACACACACAGGGAGGGAGGGCCACACACACTCACAGCGAGGGAAGGACACACACACACACAGTGAGGGAGGGACACCCACACACTCTCAGCGAGGGAGGGACACACACACACACACAGCGAGTGAAGGACACACACACACAGCGAGGGGGGGACACACACACACAACACAACGAGGGAGGGACACACACACACACACACACACAACGAGGGAGGGACAAACACACACACACAGCGAGGGAGGGACACACACACACTCACAGCGAGGGAGGGACACACACACACACACACAGCGAGGGAAGGACACACACACACAGCGAGGAAGGATCACACACACACACACACAACGAGGGACACACACACACGCGCACACAGCGAGCGAGGGCCACACACACACACACACACAGCGAGGAAGGGACACACACACACCCAGCGAGGGAAGGACACACACACACAGCAAGGGACGGACACACACACAGCGAGGGAAGGACACACACACACACACACAGCGAGGGAGGGGGACACACACACACAGCGTGGGAGGCACACACACAGCGAGGGAGGGACACGCTCACACACAGCGAAGGACACACACACACACACACACACACAGCGAGGGAGGGACACACACACACACGGCGAGGGGGGAACACACACACACACACACAGCGAGGGATGGACACACACACACACACAGCGAGGGAGGGGTCACACACACACTGCGAGGGAGGGACACGCTCACACACAGCGAAGGAGGGACACGCTCACACACAGCGAGGGAGGGACAAGCACACACACAGCGAGGGAGGGAAACACACACACACAGCGCGAGGGAGGGGGACACACACACACAGCGAGGGAGGGACACGCTCACACACAGCGAGGGACACACACGCACACACACACACAGCGAGGGGGGGCGCACACACAAACAGCGAGGAGGACACACGCACACACACAGCGAGGGAGGGACACACACACACAGCGAGGGAGGCGGACACACACACACAGCGTGGGAGGGACACACACACAGCGAGGGAGGGGGACACACACACACAGCGAGGAGGACACACACACACACAGCGAGGTAGGGACACACACACACACACAGCGAGGGAGGGTGACACACAAACACAGCCAAAGAGGGACACACACACACACACACACAGCGAGGTAGGGACACACACACACACAGCGAGGGAGGGGGACACGCAAACACAGCCAAAGAGGGACACACACACACACAGACGAGCGAGGGAGGGGGACACACACACACAGCGAGGAGGACACACACACACACAGCGAGGGAGTGACACACACACAGAGCGAGGGAGGGACACACACACACACACACACACATGAGGGAGGGACACACACACACACAGCGAGGGAAGGACATACACACACACACACCCACACAGCAAGGGAGGGACACACACAGCAAGGGAGGGACACACACTCACACAGCGAGGGAGGGACACACATAGCGAGGGAGGGGGACACACACACACAGCGAGGGAGGGACACACACAAACAGCGAGGTAGGGACACACACACACAGCGAGGGAGGGACACACACACACAGCGAGGGAGGGACACACACACACACAGCGAGGGAGGGACACACACACACACAGCGGGGGAGGGACACACACACACACAGCAGGGGAGGGATACACACACACAGCGAGGGAGGGACACACACACACACACAGCGAGTGTGGGACACACACACACACACACAGCGAGGGAGGGGGACACACACACACAGCGAGGGAGGGACACACACACACTCAGCGAGGGAGGGACACACACACACACACAGCGAGGGAAGGAAACACACACAGCAAGGGAAGGACACACACACACAGCAAGGGAAGGACACACACACACAGCGAGGGAGGGACACACACACACACAGCGAGGGAAGGACATACACACACTCAGCGAGGGAGGGACACACACACACACACACACACAGCGAGGGAAGGACACACACACAGCAAGGGAAGGACACACACACAGCAAGGGAATGACACATACACACAGCGAGGGAGGGACACACACACACAGCAAGGGAGGGACACACACACACACACACAGCGTGGGAGGGACACACACACTCACAGCGAGGGTGGGAGACACACACACACACAGCGAGGGAGGGACACACACACACACAGCGAGGGAAGGACACACACACACACAGCGAGGGAAGGACACACACACACACAGCGAGGGAGGGACACACACACACACACACACAGCGAAGGAGGGACACACACACACACACAGCGAGGGAAGGACACACGCACACACAGCGAGGGAGGGACACACACACCCACAGCGAGGGAAAGACACACACAGCGCGGGAGGGACACACACAAACACAGAGCGAGGGAGGGACAAACACACACACACAGCGAGGGAGGGACACACACACACACAGCGAGGGAAGGACACACACACACACAGCGAGGGAGGGACACACACACACACACACACACAGCGAAGGAGGGACACACACGCACACACAGCGAGGGAGGGACACACACACACACACAGCAAGGGAGGGACACACACGCGCACACATCGAGGGAGGGGCACACACACACACAGCGAGGGAGCGATACACAAACACACACAGCGAGGGAAGGACACACACACACACAGCGAGGGAGGGTCACACACACAGCGAGGGAGGGACACACACACACACAGCGAGGGAGGGACACACACACACACACAGCGAGGGAAGGACACACACACACAGCGAGGGAGTGGCACACACACAGCGAGGGAGTGACACACACGCGCACACAGCGAAGGAGGGACACACACACACACACAGCGAGGGAGCGACACACACACACTCACAGCGAGGGAGGGACACACACACACACAGCGAGGGAAGGACACACACACACACAGCGAGGGAGGGACACACACACACACAACGAGGGAGGGACACACACACACACACAACGAGAGAGGGACACACACACACACACACACTGCGAGGGAGGGAGACACACACACTCACAGCGAGGGAGGGACACACACACACACAGCGAGGGTAGGACACACACACACACACACACTGCGAGGGAGGGACACACACACACGCAACGAGGGAGGGACATACACACACACAGCGAGGGAGGGACACACACACACACACAGCGAGGGAGGGACACACACACACAGCGTGGGAGGGACACACACAGCGAGGGAGGGACACACACACACACACACAGCGAGGGAGGGACACACACACACACACAGCGAGGGAGTGACACACACACACACAGCGAGGGAAGTGCACACACACACAGCGAGGGAAGGACACACACACAGCGAGCGAAGGACACACACACACACACAGCGAGGGAGGGACACACACACACACAGCGAGGGAGGGACACACAAACACACACACGAGGGAGGGACACACACACACACACACACAGCGAGGGAGGGACACACACACACACAGCGAGGGAAGGACACACACACACACAGCGAGTGGGGCACGCACACACACAGCGAGGGAGGGACACGCTCACACACAGCGAGGGACACACACACACACAGACAGCGAGGGAGGGACACACACACACACAGCGAGGGGGGAACACACACACACACACACAGCGAGGGATGGATAAACACACACACAGCGAGGGAGGGGTCACACACACACTGCGAGGGAGGGACACGCTCACACACAGCGAAGGAGGGACACGCTCACACACAGCGAGGGAGGGACCAGCACACACACAGCGAGGGAGGGAAACACACACACACACAGCGCGAGGGAGGGGGACACACATACACAGCGAGGGAAGAACACCCACGCGCACACAGCGAGGGAGGGGGACACACACACACAGCGTGGGAGGGGGACACACACACACATCGAGGGAGGGGGACACACACACACAGCGAGGGGGACACACACACACACAGCGAGGTAGGGACACACACACACACACAGCGAGGGAGGGGGACACACAAACACAGCGAGGGAGGGACACACACACACACACACACGCACGAGGGAGGGACACACACACACACACACACAGCGAGGGAAGGACACACACACACAGCGAGGGAGGGACACACCCACACAGCAAGGGAGGGACACACACAGCAAGGGAGGGACACACACTCACACAGCGAGGGAGGGACACACACAGCGAGGGAGGGACACACACACACACACACACACAGCGAGGGAGGGACACACACACACACACAGCGAGGGAGGGACACACACAAACAGCGAGGGAGGGACACACACACACAGCGAGGGAGGGACACACACACACACACAGCGAGGGAGGGACACACACAGCGAGGGAGGGACACACACTGACACAGCGAGGGAGGGACACACACACACACAGCGAGGGAGGGACACACACACACACACACACAGCGTGTTCGGGACACACACACACACACAGCGAGTGAGGGACACACACACAAACACACACAGCGAGGGAGGGACACACACAGACACAGCGAGGGAAGGACACACACACACAGCGAGGGAAGGACACACACACAGCGAGGGAAGGACACACACACACACAGCGAGTGGGGCACGCACACACACAGCGAGGGAGGGACACGCTCACACACAGCGAGGGACACACACACACACAGACAGCGAGGGAGGGACACACACACACACAGCGAGGGCGGAACACACACACACACACACACAGCGAGGGATGGACACACACACACACACAGCGAGGGAGGGGTCACACACACACTGCGAGGGAGGGACACGCTCACACACAGCGAAGGAGGTACACGCTCACACACAGCGAGGGAGGGACAAGCACACACACAGCGAGGGAGGGAAACACACACACACACAGCGCAACGGAGGGGGACACACATACACAGCGAGGGAAGAACACCCACGCGCACACAGCGAGGGAGGGGGACACACACACACAGCGTGGGAGGGGGACACACACACACAGCGAGGGAGGGGGACACACACACACAGCGAGGGGGACACACACACACACAGCGAGGTAGGGACACACACACACACACAGCGAGGGAGGGGGACACACAAACACAGCGAGGGAGGGACACACACACACACACACGCACGAGGGAGGGACACACACACACACACACACAGCGAGGGAAGGACACACACACACAGCGAGGGAGGGACACACCCACACAGCAAGGGAGGGACACACACAGCAAGGAAGGGACACACACTCACACAGCGAGGGAGGGTCACACACAGCGAGGGAGGGACACACATACACACACACACAGCGAGGGAGGGACACACACACACACACAGCGAGGGAGGGACACACACAAACAGCGAGGGAGGGACACACACACACACACACAACGAGGGAGGGACACACACACACACACAGCGAGGGAGGGACACACACGCACACACACACAGCGAGGGAGGGACACACACTGACACAGCGAGGGAGGGACACACACACACACAGCGAGGGAGGGACACACACACACACACACAGCGTGTTCGGAACACACAAACACACACAGCGAGGGAGGGACACACACACAAACACACACAGCGAGGGAGGGACACACACAGACACAGCGAGGGAAGGACACACACACACAGCGAGGGAAGGACACACACACAGCGAGGGAAGGACACACACACACACACACAGCGAGGGAGGGGGACACACACACACAGCGAGGGAGGCACACACACAGCGAGGGAGGGACACACACACACACAGCGAGGGACACACACACACACACACACAGCGAGGGAGGGACACACACACACACGGCGAGGGGGGAACACACACACACACACAGCGAGGGCTGGACACACACACACAGCGAGGGAGGGACACACACACAGAGCGAGGGAGGGACACACACACACACACACACATGAGGGAGGGACACACACACACACAGCGAGCGAAGGACACAACCACACAGCAAGGGAGGGACACACACAGCAAGGGAGGGACACACACACACAGCGAGGGAGGGACACACACAGCGAGGGAGGGGGACACACACACACAGCGAGGGAGGGACACACACAAACAGCGAGGTAGGGACACACACACACAGCGAGGGAGGGACACACACACACAGCGAGGGAGGGACACACACACACACAGCGAGGGAGGGACACACACACACATAGCGGTGGAGGGACACACACACACACAGCAGGGGAGGGATACACACACACACAGCGAGGGAGGGACACACACACACACACAGCGAGGGTGGGACACACACACACACAGCGAGGGAGGGGGACACACACACACACAGCGAGGGAGGGACACACACTGACACAGCGAGGGAGGGACACACACACACACACAGCGTGGGAGGGACACACACACACACACAGCGAGGGAGGGACACACACACACACAGCGAGGGAGGGACACACACACACACAGCGAGGGAGGGACACACACACACACACAGCGAAAGAGGGACACAAACACACACACAGCGAGGGAGGGGTACACACACACACACAGCGAGGGAAGGACACACACACACACACAGCGAGGGAGGGACAAACACGCACACACAGCGAGGGAGGGACACACACACACAGGGAGGGAGGGCCACACACACTCACAGCGAGGGAGGGACACACACACACACACACATACAGCGAGGGAGGGACACACACACACACAAAGCGAGGGAGGGACACACACGCACGCACAGCGAGGGAAGGACACACACACACACAGTGAGGGAGGGACACCCACACACACACAACGAGGGAGGGACACACACACACTGCGAGGGAGGGACACACTCACAGCAAGGTAGCGACACACACACACACAGAAAGAGGGACACACACACACAGCGAGGGAGGGGTACACACACACACAGCGAGGGAAGGACACACACACACACACAGCGAGGGAGGGACAAACACGCACACACAGCGAGGGAGGGACACACACACACAGCGAGGGAGGGACACACACAAACACACACAGCGAGGAAGGGACACACACACACTCACAGCGAGGGAGGGACACACACACACACACAGCGAGGGAAGGACACTCACACACACAGCGAGGGGGGGACACACACACACAACACAACGAGGGAGGGACACACACACACACACACAACGAGGGAGGGACAAACACACACACACACAGCGAGGGAGGGACACACACACACTCACAGCGAGGGAGGGACACACACACACACAGCGAGGGAAGGACACACACACACACAGCGAGGAAGGGACACACACACACACACACACAACGAGGGAGGGACACACACACACGCGCACACAGCGAGCGAGGGACACACACACACACACAGCGAGGAAGGGACACACACACCCAGCGAGGGAAGGACACACACACACAGCGAGGGAAGGACACACACACAGCGAGGGAAGGACACACACACACACACAGCGAGGGAGGGGGACACACACACACAGCGAGGGAGGCACACACACAGCGAGGGAGGGACACGCTCACACACAGCGAGGGACACACACACACACACACACACAGCGAGGGAGGGACACACACACACACACACAGCGAGGGAGGCACACACACAGCGAGGGAGGGACACGCTCACACACAGCGAGGGACACACACACACACACACACACACACAGCGAGGGGGGAACACACACACACACACACAGCGAGGGATGGACACACACACACACACAGCGAGGGAGGGGTCACACACACACTGCGAGGGAGGGACACGCTCACACACAGCGAAGGAGGGACACGCTCACACACAGCGAGGGAGGGACAAGCACACACACAGCGAGGGAGGGAAACACACACACACAGAGCGCGAGGGAGGGGGACACACATACACAGCGAGGGAAGAACACCCACGCGCACACAGCGAGGGAGGGACACACACACACACACACAGCGAGGGAGGGGGACACACACACACAGCGAGGGAGGGACACGCTCACACACAGCGAGGGACACACACGCACACACACACACAGCGAGGGGGGGCGCACACACAAACAGCGAGGAGGACACACACACACAGCGAGGGACAGACACACACACACAGCGAGGGAGGGACACACACACACACAGCGTGGGAGGGACACACACACACACACAGCGAGGGAGGGGGACACACACACACAGCGAGGAGGACACACACACACACAGCGAGGTAGGGACACACACACACACAGCGAGCGAGGGGGACACACAAACACAGCCAAAGAGGGACACACACACACAGCGAGGTAGGGACACACACACACACAGCGAGGGAGGGGGACACACAAACACAGCCAAAGAGGGACACACACACACACACACGAGCGAGGGAGGGGGACACACACAGAGCGAGGGAGGGACACACACACACACACACACACATGAGGGAGGGACACACACACACACAGCGAGGGAAGGACATACACACACACACACCCACACAGCAAGGGAGGGACACACACAGCAAGGGAGGGACACACACTCACACAGCGAGGGAGGGACACACATAGCGAGGGAGGGGGACACACACACACAGCGAGGGAGGGACACACACAAACAGCGAGGTAGGGACACACACACACAGCGAGGGAGGGACACACACACACAGCGAGGGAGGGACACACACACACACAGCGGGGGAGGGACACACACACACACAGCAGGGGAGGGATACACACACACACAGCGAGGGAGGGACACACACACACACACAGCGAGGGTGGGACACACACACACACACAGCGAGGGAGGGGGACACACACACACAGCGAGGGAGGGTCACACACACACACAGCGAATGAGCGACACACACACACAGCGTGGGAGGGACACACACACACACAGCGAGGGAGGAACACACACACACACACAGGGAGGGAGGGACACACACACACACACAGCGAGGGAGGGACACACACGCACACACAGCGAGGGAGGGACACACACGCACACACAGCGAGGGAGGGACACACACACACACAGCGAGGGAGGGACACACACACACACAGCGAGGGAGGGACACACACACACAGCGAAAGAGGGACACAAACACACACACAGCGAGGGAGGGGTACGCACACACACACAGCGAGGGAAGGACAAACACGCACACACAGCGAGGGAGGGACACACACACACACAGGGAGGGAGGGCCACACACACTCACAGCGAGGGAGGGACACACACACACACACACACACACAAAGCGAGGGAGGGACACACGCACACACAGCGAGGGAAGGACACACACACACGCAGTGAGGGAGGGACACCCACACACACACAACGAGGGAGGGACACCCACACACACACAGGGAGGGAGGGCAACACACACTCACAGCGAGGGAAGGACACACACACACACAGTGAGGGAGGGACACCCACACACTCACAGCGAGGGAGGGACACACACACACACACAGCGAGGGAAGGACACACACACACACAGCGAGGGGGGCACACACACACACAACACAACGAGGGAGGGACACACACACACACACACAACGAGGGAGGGACAAGCACACACACACAGCGAGGGAGGGACACACACACACTCACAGCGAGGGAGGGACACACACACACACACAGCGAGGGAAGGACACACACACACACAGCGAGGAAGGGACACACACACACACACACAACGAGGGACACACACACACGCGCACACAGCGAGCGAGGGCCACACACACACACACACACACAGCGAGGAAGGGACACACACACACCCAGCGAGGGAAGGACACACACACACAGCGAGGGAAGGACACACACACAGCGAGGGAAGGACACACACACACACACACAGCGAGGGAGGGGGACACACACACACAGCGTGGGAGGCACACACACAGCGAGGGAGGGACACGCTCACACACAGCGAGGGACACACACACACACACAGCGAGGGAGGGACACACACACACACGGCGAGGGGGGAACACACACACACACACACAGCGAGGGATGGACACACACACACACACAGCGAGGGAGGGGTCACACACACACTGCGAGGGAGGGACACGCTCACACACAGCGAAGGAGGGACACGCTCACACACAGCGAGGGAGGGACAAGCACACACACAGCGAGGGAGGGAAACACACACACACACAGCGCGAGGGAGGGGGACACACATACACAGCGAGGGAAGAACACCCACGCGCACACAGCGAGGGAGGGACACACACACACACACACAGCGAGGGAGGGGGACACACACACACAGCGAGGGAGGGACACGCTCACACACAGCGAGGGACACACACGCACACACACACACAGCGAGGGGGGGCGCACACACAAACAGCGAGGAGGACACACACACACACACAGCGAGGGACACACACACACACACAGCGAGGGAGGGACACACGCACACACAGCGTGGGAGGGACACACACACACACACAGCGAGGGAGGGGGACACACACACACAGCGAGGAGGACACACACACACACAGCGAGGTAGGGACACACACACACACAGCGAGGGAGGGGGACACACAAACACAGCCAAAGAGGGACACACACACACACACACACAGCGAGGTAGGGACACACACACACACAGCGAGGGAGGGGGACACACAAACACAGCCAAAGAGGGACACACACACACACACACACGAGCGAGGGAGGGGGACACACACACACAGCGAGGAGGACACACACACACACAGCGAGGGAGGGACACACACACAGAGCGAGGGAGGGACACACACACACACACACACACACACATGAGGGAGGGACACACACAAACACAGCGAGGGAAGGACATACACACACACACACCCACACAGCAAGGGAGGGACACACACAGCAAGGGAGGGACACACACTCACACAGCGAGGGAGGGACACACATAGCGAGGGAGGGGGACACACACACACAGCGAGGGAGGGACACACACAAACAGCGAGGTCGGGACACACACACACAGCGAGGGAGGGACACACACACACAGCGAGGGAGGGACACACGCACACACAGCGAGGGAGGGACACACACACACACAGCGGGGGAGGGACACACACACACACAGCAGGGGAGGGATACACACACACACAGCGAGGGAGGGACACACACACACACAGCGAGGGTGGGACACACACACACACACACAGCGAGGGAGGGACACACACACACACAGCGAGGGAGGGACACACACACACACAGCGAATGAGGGACACACACACACAGCGTGGGAGGGACACACACACACACACACAGCGAGGGAGGGACACACACACACACACAGGGAGGGAGGGACACACACACACACACAGCGAGGGAGGGACACACACGCACACACAGCGAGGGAGGGACACACACGCACACACAGCGAGGGAGGGACACACACACACACAGCGAGGGAGGGACACACACACACACAGCGAGGGAGGGACACACACACACACACAGCGAAAGAGGGACACAAACACACACACAGCGAGGGAGGGGTACACACACACACACAGCGAGGGAAGGACAAACACGCACACACAGCGAGGGAGGGACACACACACACACAGGGAGGGAGGGCCACACACACTCACAGCGAGGGAGGGACACACACACACACACACACACACAGCGAGGGAGGGACACACACACACACAAAGCGAGGGAGGGACACACGCACACACAGCGAGGGAAGGACACACACACACACAGTGAGGGAGGGACACCCACACACACACAACGAGGGAGGGACACCCACACACACACAGGGTGGGAGGGCCACACACACTCACAGCGAGGGGAGGACACACACACACACAGTGAGGGAGGAACACCCACACACACACTGCGAGGGAGGGACACACACACAGCAAGGTAGGGACACACACACACAGCGAGGGAGGGACACACACACACAGCGAGGGAGGGACACACACCCAGCGAGGGAGGGACACACACACACACACACACATGAGGGAGGGACACAAACACACACAGCGAGGAAGGGACACACACACACTCACAGCGAGGGAGGGACACACACACACACACACGCACGAGGGAGGGACACACACACACACACACACACACACAGCGAGGGAAGGACACACACACGCAGCGAGGGAGGGACACACACACAGAGCGAGGGAGGGACACACACACACACACACACATGAGGGAGGGACACACACACACACAGCGAGCGAAGGACACAACCACACAGCAAGGGAGGGACACACACAGCAAGGGAGGGACACACACACACAGCGAGGGAGGGACACACACAGCGAGGGAGGGGGACACACACACACAGCGAGGGAGGGACACACACAAACAGCGAGGTAGGGACACACACACACAGCGAGGGAGGGACGCACACACACAGCGAGGGAGGGACACACACACACACAGCGAGGGAGGGACACACACACACATAGCGGTGGAGGGACACACACACACACAGCAGGGGAGGGATACACACACACACACAGCGAGGGAGGGACACACACACACACACAGCGAGGGTGGGACACACACACACAGCGAGGGAGGGGGACACACACACACAGCGAGGGAGGGACACACACTGACACAGCGAGGGAGGGACACACACACACACACAGCGTGGGAGGGACACACACACACACAGCGAGGGAGGGACACACACACACACATCGAGGGAGGGACACACACACACACAGCGAGGGAGGGACACACACACACACACAGCGAAAGAGGGACACAAACACACACACAGCGAGGGAGGGGTACACACACACACACAGCGAGGGAAGGACACACACACACACACAGCGAGGGAGGGACAAACACGCACACACAGCGAGGGAGGGACACACACACACAGGGAGGGAGGGCCACACACACTCACAGCGAGGGAGGGACACACACACACACACACACAGCGAGGGAGGGACACACACACACACAAAGCGAGGGAGGGACACACACGCACGCACAGCGAGGGAAGGACACACACACACACAGTGAGGGAGGGACACCCACACACACACAACGAGGGAGGGACACACACACACTGCGAGGGAGGGACACACTCACAGCAAGGTAGCGACACACACACACACAGAAAGAGGGACACACACACACAGCGAGGGAGGGACACACACACAGCGAGGGAGGGACACACACAAACACACACAGCGAGGAAGGGACACACACACACTCACAGCGAGGGAGGGACACACACACACACACAGCGAGGGAAGGACACTCACACACACAGCGAGGGGGGGACACACACACACAACACAACGAGGGAGGGACACACACACACACACACAACGAGGGACAAACACACACACACACAGCGAGGGAGGGACACACACACACTCACAGCGAGGGAGGGACACACACACACACAGCGAGGGAAGGACACACACACACACAGCGAGGAAGGGACACACACACACACACACACAACGAGGGAGGGACACACACACACGCGCACACAGCGAGCGAGGGACACACACACACACACAGCGAGGAAGGGACACACACACCCAGCGAGGGAAGGACACACACACACAGCGAGGGAAGGACACACACACAGCGAGGGAAGGACACACACACACACACAGCGAGGGAGGGGGACACACACACACAGCGAGGGAGGCACACACACAGCGAGGGAGGGACACGCTCACACACAGCGAGGGACACACACACACACACACACACAGCGAGGGAGGGACACACACACACACACACAGCGAGGGAGGCACACACACAGCGAGGGAGGGACACGCTCACACACAGCGAGGGACACACACACACACACACACACACACACACAGCGAGGGGGGAACACACACACACACACACAGCGAGGGATGGACACACACACACACACAGCGAGGGAGGGGTCACACACACACTGCGAGGGAGGGACACGCTCACACACAGCGAAGGAGGGACACGCTCACACACAGCGAGGGAGGGACAAGCACACACACAGCGAGGGAGGGAAACACACACACACACAGCGCGAGGGAGGGGGACACACATACACAGCGAGGGAAGAACACCCACGCGCACACAGCGAGGGAGGGACACACACACACACACAGCGAGGGAGGGGGACACACACACACAGCGAGGGAGGGACACGCTCACACACAGCGAGGGACACACACGCACACACACACACAGCGAGGGGGGGCGCACACACAAACAGCGAGGAGGACACACACACACAGCGAGGGACAGACACACACACACAGCGAGGGAGGGACACACACACACACAGCGTGGGAGGGACACACACACACACACAGCGAGGGAGGGGGACACACACACACAGCGAGGAGGACACACACACACACAGCGAGGTAGGGACACACACACACACACAGCGAGCGAGGGGGACACACAAACACAGCCAAAGAGGGGGACACACACACACACACACAGCGAGGTAGGGACACACACACACACAGCGAGGGAGGGGGACACACAAACACAGCCAAAGAGGGACACACACACACACACACGAGCGAGGGAGGGGGACACACACAGAGCGAGGGAGGGACACACACATACACACACACACATGAGGGAGGGACACACACACACACACAGCGAGGGAAGGACATAAACACACACACACCCACACAGCAAGGGAGGGACACACACAGCAAGGGAGGGACACACACTCACACAGCGAGGGAGGGGCACACATAGCGAGGGAGGGGGACACACACACACAGCGAGGGAGGGACACACACAAACAGCGAGGTAGGGACACACACACACAGCGAGGGAGGGACACACACACACAGCGAGGGAGGGACACACACACACACAGCGGGGGAGGGACACACACACACACAGCAGGGGAGGGATACACACACACACAGCGAGGGAGGGACACACACACACACACAGCGAGGGTGGGACACACACACACACACAGCGAGGGAGGGGGACACACACACACAGCGAGGGAGGGACACACACACACACAGCGAATGAGCGACACACACACACAGCGTGGGAGGGACACACACACACACAGCGAGGGAGGGACACACACACACACACAGGGAGGGAGGGACACACACACACACACAGCGAGGGAGGGACACACACGCACACACAGCGAGGGAGGGACACACAAACAGACACAGCGAGGGAGGGACACACACACACACAGCGAGGGAGGGACACACACACACACAGCGAGGGAGGGACACACACACACAGCGAAAGAGGGACACAAACACACACACAGCGAGGGAGGGGTACGCACACACACACAGCGAGGGAAGGACAAACACGCACACACAGCGAGGGAGGGACACACACACACACAGGGAGGGAGGGCCACACACACTCACAGCGAGGGAGGGACACCCACACACACACAGGGAGGGAGGGCAACACGCACACACAGCGAGGGAAGGACACACACACACACAGTGAGGGAGGGACACACACACACACAGCAAGGGAAGTACACACAGACACAGCGAGGGAGGGACACACACACAGTGAGGGAGGGACACACACACACACACAGCGAGGGAGCGACACACACACACTCACAGCGAGGGAGGGACACACACACACACAGCGAGGGAAGGACACACACACACACAGCGAGGGGGACACACACACACACAACACAACGAGGGAGGGACACACACACACACACACAACGAGGGAGGGACAAACACACACACACAGCGAGGGAGGGACACACACACACTCACAGCGAGGGAGGGACACACACACACACACAGCGAGGGAAGGACACACACACACACAGCGAGGAAGGGACACACACACACACACACAACGAGGGACACACACACACGCGCACACAGCGAGCGAGGGCCACACACACACACACACACACAGCGAGGAAGGGACACACACACACCCAGCGAGGGAAGGACACACACACACAGCGAGGGAAGGACACACACACAGCGAGGGAAGGACACACACACACACACACAGCGAGGGAGGGGGACACACACACACAGCGTGGGAGGCACACACACAGCGAGGGAGGGACACGCTCACACACAGCGAGGGACACACACACACACACACAGCGAGGGAGGGACACACACACACACGGCGAGGGGGGAACACACACACACACACACAGCGAGGGATGGACACACACACACACACAGCGAGGGAGGGGTCACACACACACTGCGAGGGAGGGACACGCTCACACACAGCGAAGGAGGGACACGCTCACACACAGCGAGGGAGGGACAAGCACACACACAGCGCGAGGGAGGGGGACACACATACACAGCGAGGGAAGAACACCCACGCGCACACAGCGAGGGAGGGACACACACACACACACAGCGAGGGAGGGGGACACACACACACAGCGAGGGAGGGACACGCTCACACACAGCGAGGGACACACACGCACACACACACACAGCGAGGGGGGGCGCACACACAAACAGCGAGGAGGACACACACACACACACAGCGAGGGACAGACACACACACACAGCGAGGGAGGGACACACACACACACAGCGTGGGAGGGACACACACACACACACAGCGAGGGAGGGGGACACACACACACAGCGAGGAGGACACACACACACACAGCGAGGTAGGGACACACACACACACAGCGAGGGAGGGGGACACACAAACACAGCCAAAGAGGGACACACACAGCGAGGTAGGGACACACACACACACAGCGAGGGAGGGGGCCACACAAACACAGCCAAAGAGGGACACACACACACACACACACGAGCGAGGGAGGGGGACACACACACACAGCGAGGAGGACACACACACACACAGCGAGGGAGGGACACACACACAGAGCGAGGGAGGGACACACACACACACACACACACACACATGAGGGAGGGACACACACACACACAGCGAGGGAAGGGCATACACACACACACACCCACACAGCAAGGGAGGGACACACACAGCAAGGGAGGGACACACACTCACACAGCGAGGGAGGGACACACATAGCGAGGGAGGGGGACACACACACACAGCGAGGGAGGGACACACACAAACAGCGAGGTCGGGACACACACACACAGCGAGGGAGGGACACACACACACAGCGGGGGAGGGACACACACACACACAGCAGGGGAGGGATACACACACACACAGCGAGGGAGGGACACACACACACACAGCGAGGGTGGGACACACACACACACACACAGCGAGGGAGGGGGACACACACACAGCGAGGGAGGGACACACACACACACAGCGAATGAGGGACACACACACACAGCGTGGGAGGGACACACACACACACACACAGCGAGGGAGGGACACACACACACACACAGGGAGGGAGGGACACTCACACACACACAGCGAGGGAGGGACACACACGCACACACAGCGAGGGAGGGACACACACGCACACACAGCGAGGGAGGGACACACACACACACAGCGAGGGAGGGACACACACACACACAGCGAGGGAGGGACACACACACACACACAGCGAAAGAGGGACACAAACACACACACAGCGAGGGAGGGGTACACACACACACACAGCGAGGGAAGGACAAACACGCACACACAGCGAGGGAGGGACACACACACACACAGGGAGGGAGGGCCACACACACTCACAGCGAGGGAGGGACACACACACACACACACACACACACAGCGAGGGAGCGACACACACACACACAAAGCGAGGGAGGGACACACGCACACACAGCGAGGGAAGGACACACACACACACAGTGAGGGAGGGACACCCACAAACACACAACGAGGGAGGGACACCCACACACACACAGGGAGGGAGGGCCACACACACTCACAGCGAGGGAAGGACACACACACACACAGTGAGGGAGGAACACCCACACACACACTGCGAGGGAGGGACACACACACAGCAAGGTAGGGACACACACACACAGCGAGGGAGGGACACACACACACAGCGAGGGAGGGACACACACCCAGCGAGGGAGGGACACACACAAACACACACAGCGAGGAAGGGACACACACACACTCACAGCGAGGGAGGGACACACACACACACACAGCGAGGGAAGGACACACACACACACAGCGAGGGGGGGACACACACACACAACACAACGAGGGAGGGACACACACACACACACACAACGAGGGAGGGACAAACACACACACACACAGCGAGGGAGGGACACACACACACTCACAGCGAGGGAGGGACACACACACACACACAGCGAGGGAAGGACACACACACACACAGCGAGGAAGGGACACACACACACACACACAACGAGGGAGGGACACGCGCACACAGCGAGCGAGGGACACACACACACACACACACAGCGAGGAAGGGACACACACACACCGAGAGAGGGACACACACACACAGACAGCGAGGGAGGGACACACACACACACACAGCGAGGGAAGGACACACACACACACAGCAAGGGAGGGACACACACACACACAGCGAGGGAGGGACACACACACACACAGCGAGGGAGGGACACACACACACACACACACAGCGAAAGAGGGACACAAACACACACACAGCGAGGGAGGGGTACACACACACACACAGCGAGGGAAGGACAAACACGCACACACAGCGAGGGAGGGACACACACACACACAGGGAGGGAGGGCCACACACACTCACAGCGAGGGAGGGACACACACACACACACACACACACACAGAGAGGGAGGGACACACACACACACAAAGCGAGGGAGGGACACACGCACACACAGCGAGGGAAGGACACACACACACACAGTGAGGGAGGGACACCCACACACACACAACGAGGGAGGGACACCCACACACACACAGGGAGGGAGGGCCACACACACTCACAGCGAGGGAAGGACACACACACACACAGTGAGGGAGGGACACCCACACACACGCTGCGAGGGAGGGACACACACACAGCAAGGTAGGGACACACACACACAGCGAGGGAGGGACACACACACACAGCGAGGGAGGGACACACACCCAGCGAGGGAGGGACACACACAAACACACACAGCGAGGAAGGGACACACACACACTCACAGCGAGGGAGGGACACACACACACACACAGCCAGGGAAGGACACACACACACACAGCGAGGGGGACACACACACACACAACACAACGAGGGAGGGACACACACACACACACAACGAGGGAGGGACAAACACACACACACACAGCGAGGGAGGGACACACACACACTCACAGCGAGGGAGGGACACACACACACACACAGCGAGGGAAGGACACACACACACACAGCGAGGAAGGGACACACACACACACACACACAACGAGGGAGGGACACGCGCACACAGCGAGCGAGGGACACACACACACACACACACAGCGAGGAAGGGACACACACACACCGAGAGAGGGACACACACACACAGACAGCGAGGGAGGGACACACACACACACACAGCGAGGGAAGGACACACACACACACAGCGAGGGAGGGACACACACACAGCGAGGGAGGGACACACACACACAGCGAGGGAGGGACACACACACACAGCGAGGGAGGGACACACACACAGCGAGGGAGGGACACACACAAACACACGCAGCGAGGAAGGGACACACACACACTCACAGCGAGGGAGGGACACACACACACACACAGCGATGGAAGGACACACACACACACAGCGAGGGGGACACACACACACACAACACAACGAGGGAGGGACACACACACACACACACAACGAGGGAGGGACAAACACACACACACAGCGAGGGAGGGACACACACACACTCACAGCGAGGGAGGGACACACACATACACAGCGAGGGAAGGACACACACACACACAGCGAGGAAGGGACACACACACAACAACACAACGAGGGAGGGACACACACACACACACACAACGAGGGAGGGACAAACACACACACACAGCGAGGGAGGGACACACACACACTCACAGCGAGGGAGGGACACACACACACACAGCGAGGGAAGGACACACACACACACAGCGAGGGAAGGACACACACACACACAGCGAGGAAGGGACACACACACAACAACACAACGAGGGAGGGACACACACACACGCGCACACAGCGAGCGAGGGACACACACACACACACACAGCGAGGAAGGGACACACACACACCCAGCGAGGGAAGGACACACACACACAGCGAGGGAAGGACACACACACAGCGAGGGAAGGACACACACACACACACACACAGCGAGGGAGGGGGACACACAAACACAGCCAAAGAGGGACACACACACACACACACACACGAGCGAGGGAGGGGGACACACACACACAGCGATGAGGACACACACACACACAGCGAGGGAGGGACCCACACACAGAGCGAGGGAGGGACACACACACACACACACACACACACATGAGGGAGGGACACACACACACACAGCGAGGGAAGGACATACACACACACACACCCACACAGCAAGGGAGGGACACACACAGCAAGGGAGGGACACACACTCACACAGCGAGGGAGGGACACACATAGCGAGGGAGGGGGACACACACACACAGCGAGGGAGGGACACACACAAGCAGCGAGGTAGGGACACACACACACAGCGAGGGAGGGACACACACACACAGCGAGGGAGGGACACACACACACACACAGCGAAAGAGGGACACAAACACACACACAGCGAGGGAGGGGTACACACACACACACAGCGAGGGAAGGACAAACACGCACACACAGCGAGGGAGGGACACACACACACACATGGAGGGAGGGCCACACACACTCACAGCGAGGGAGGGACACACACACACACACACACACACACACACAGCGAGGGAGGGACACACACACACACAAAGCGAGAGAGGGACACACGCAAACACTGCGAGGGAAGGACACACACACACACACACAGTGGGGGAGGGACACCCACACACACACAACGAGGGAGGGACACCCACACACACACAGGGAGGGAGGGCCACACACACTCACAGCGAGGGAAGGACACACACACACACAGTGAGGGAGGGACACCCACACACACACTGCGAGGGAGGGACACACACACAGCAAGGTAGGGACACACACACACAGCGAGGGAGGGACACACACACACAGCGAGGGAGGGACACACACACAGCGAGGGAGGGACACACACAAACACACACAGCGAGGAAGGGACACACACACACTCACAGCGAGGGAGGGACACACACACACACACAGCGAGGGAAGGACACACACACACACAGCGAGGGGGACACACACACACACAACACAACGAGGGAGGGACACACACACACACACAACGAGGGATGGACAAACACACACACACACAGCGAGGGAGGGACACACACACACTCACAGCGAGGGAGGGACACACACACACCCACAGCGAGGGAAGGGCACACACACACACAGCGAGGAAGGGACACACACACACACACACAACGAGGGAGGGACACGCGCACACAGCGAGCGAGGGACACACACACACACACACACACAGCGAGGAAGGGACACACACACCCCGAGAGAGGGACACACACACACAGACAGCGAGGGAGGGACACACACACACACACAGCGAGGGAAGGACACACACACACACAGCGAGGGAAGGACACCCATGCACACACAGTGAGGGAGGGACACACACACACACACAGCGAGGGAAGGAAACACACACACACAAAGCGAGGGAAGGACACCCACGCACACACAGCGAGGGAGGGACACACACACACACACACAGCGAGGGAAGGACACCCACGCACACACACAGCGAGGGAGGGACACACACACACACACACAGCGAGGGAGGGACACACACACACACAGCGAGGGAGGGACACACACACACACACAGCGAGGGAAGGACACCCACGCACACACACAGCGAGGGAGGGACACACACACACAGCGAGGGAGGGACACACACACACACACCGAGGGAGGGACACACACACACACAGCGAGGGAAGGACACCCACGCACACACACAGCGAGGGAGGGACACACACATACACACACACACACACACACACACACACACAGCGAGGGAAGGACACACACACACACAGCGAGGGAGGGACACACACACACACACACAGCGAGGGAGGGACACTCACACACACACAGGGAGGGAGGGACACACACACACTCACAACGAGGGAGGGACACACACACACACAGCGAGGGAAGGACACCCACGCACACACACAGCGAGGGAAGGACACCCACACACACACACAGCGAGGGAGGGACACACACACACACAGCGAGGGAGGGACACACACATACACACACACACACACACACACACACACAGCGAGGGAAGGACACACACACACACAGCGAGGGAAGGACACCCACGCACACACACAGCGAGGGAGGGACACACACACACACACAGCCAGGGAGGGACACACACACAGCGAGGGAGGGACACACACACACACAGCGAGGGAGGGACATACACACACACACAGCGTGGGAGGGACACACACACACACACAGCGAAAGAGGGACACAAACACACACACAGCGAGGGAGGGACACCCACGCACACACACAGCGAGGGAGGGACACACACACACACACAGCCAGGGAGGGACACACACACACAGCGAGGGAGGGACACACACACACACAGCGAGGGAGGGACACACACACACACACAGCGTGGGAGGGACACACACGCACACACAGCGAGGGTGGGACACACACACACACACACAGGGAGGGAGGGACACACACACACTCACAACGAGGGAGGGACACACACACACACAGCGAGGGAGGGACACACACACACACTCACAGCGAGGGAAGGACACACACACACACACAGCGAGGGAAGGACACACACACACACACAGCGAGGGAAGGACACACACACACACACACAGCGAGGGAAGGACACACACACACACACACAGCGAGGGAAGGACACACACACACACACAGCGAGGGAAGGACACACACACACACAGCGAGGGAAGGACACACACACCCACAGCGAGGGAGGGACACACACACACACAGCGAGGGAGGGACACACACACACACACACACAGCGAGGGAGGGACACACACACACACACACAGCGAGGGAGGGACACACACACACACACACAGCGAGGGAAGGACACACACACACACAGCGAGGGAAGGACACACACACCCACAGCGAGGGAGGGACACACACACACACAGCGAGGGAGGGGCACACACACACACACACACAGCGAGGGAGGGACACACACACACACAGCGAGGGAAGGACACACACACTCACAGCGAGTGAAGGACACACGCACACACACAGCGAGGGAAGGACACACGCACACATAGCGAGGGAGGGACACACACACAGCGAGTGAGGGACACACACACACACAGCGAGGGAGGGACACGCACACAGCGAGGGAAGGACACACACACACACACACAGCGAGTGATGGACACGGAAACACACACAGCGAGGGATGAACACACACACACACACACAGCGAGGGAGGGACTCAGACACACACAGCGAGGGAGGGACACACACACGCTCACAGCGAGGGAGGGAAACACACACACAGAGAGGGAGGGACACACACACACACAGCGAGGGAGGGACTCACACACACACAGCGAGGGAGGGACACACACACACACACACAGACACACACAGCGAGGGAAGGACACCCACACACACAGCGAGGGAAGGACACACCCACACACACAGCGAGGGAGGGACACACACACACACACACACAGCGAGGGAGGGACACACACACACACAGCGAGGGAAGGACACACACACTCACAGCGAGTGAAGGACACACGCACACACACAGCGAGGGAAGGACACACGCACACACAGCGAGGAAGGGACACACACACAGCGAGGGAGGGACACACACACACAGCGAGGGAGGGACACACATACACACAGCGAGGGAGGGACACGCACACAGCGAGGGAAGGACACACACACACACACAAACAGCGAGTGATGGACACGGACACACACACAGCGAGGGATGGACACACACACACACACACAGCGAGGGAGGGACTCAGACACACACAGCGAGGGAGGGACACACACACGCTCACAGCGAGGGAGGGACACACACACACAGCGAGGGAGGGACACACACACACACAGCGAGGGAGGAACTCACACACACACAGCGAGGGAGGGACACACACACGCTCACAGCGAGGGAGGGACACACACACACAGCGAGGGAGGGACACACACACACACAGCGAGGGAGGGACTCACACACACACAGCGAGGGAGGGACACACACACACACACACACACACACACAGATACACACAGCGAGGGAAGGACACCCACACACACAGCGAGGGAAGGACACACCCACAGACACAGCGAGGGAGGGACACACACACACACAGCGTGGTAGGGACACACACACACAGAGCCAGGGAGGAACACACACACACACAGCGAGGGAGGGGCACACACACACACACAGCGAGGGAGCGACACACAAACACACACAGCGAGGGAAGGACACACACACACACAGCGAGGGAGGGACACCCACACACACACACAGCGAGGGAAGGACACACACACACACACAGCGAGGGAAGGACACCCACGCACACACACAGCGAGGGAGGAACACACACACACAGCGAGGGAGGGACACACACACACAGGGTGGGACGAAACACACGCACACACAGCGAGGGAGGGACACACACACACACACAGCGAGGGAGGCACACACACACACTCACAACGAGGGAGGGACACACACACACACACAGCGAGGGAGGGACACACACACACACACACAGCGAGGGAGGGACACACACACACACAGCGAGGGAGGGACACACACACACACACACACAGCGAGGGAAGGACACCCACGCACACACACAGGCAGGGAGGGCCACACACACTCACAGCGAGGGAAGGACACACACACACACAGTGAGGGAGGGACACCCACACACTCACTGCGAGGGAGGGACACACACACACACACAGCGAGGGAAGGACACACACACACACAGCGAGGGGGGGACACACACACACAACACAACGAGGGAGGGACACACACACATACACACAACGAGGGAGGGACAAACACACACACACAGCGAGGGAGGGACACACACACACTCACAGCGAGGGAGGGACACACACACACACACAGCGAGGGAAGGACACACACACACACAGCGAGGAAGGGACACACACACACACACACACACACACAACGAGGGACACACACACACGCGCAAACAGCGAGCGAGGGCCACACACACACACACACACAGCGAGGAAGGGACACACACACACCCAGCGAGGGAAGGACACACACACACAGCGAGGGAAGGACGCACACACAGCGAGGGAAGGACACACACACACACACACAGCGAGGGAGGGGGACACACACACACAGCGTGGGAGGCACACACACAGCGAGGGAGGGACACGCTCACACACAGCGAGGGACACACACACACACACACACACACACAGCGATGGAGGGACACACACACACACGGCGAGGGGGCAACACACACACACACACACACACAGCGAGGGATGGACACACACACACACACAGCGAGGGAGGGGTCACACACACACTGCGAGGGAGGGACACGCTCACACACAGCGAAGGAGGGACACGCTCACACACAGCGAGGGAGGGACAAGCACACACACAGCGAGGGAGGGAAACACACACACACACACAGCGCGAGGGAGGGGGACACACATACACAGCGAGGGAAGAACACCCACGCGCACACAGCGAGGGAGGGACACACACACACACACAGCGAGGGAGGGGGACACACACACACAGCGAGGGAGGGACACGCTCACACACAGCGAGGGACACACACGCACACACACACACAGCGAGGGGGGGCGCACACACAAACAGCGAGGAGGACACACACACACACACACAGCGAGGGACAGACACACACACAGCGAGGGAGGGGGACACACACACACAGCGTGGGAGGGACACACACACCCACACAGCGAGGGAGGGGGACACACACACACAGCGAGGAGGACACACACACACACAGCGAGGTAGGGACACACACACACACAGCAAGGGAGGGGGACACACAAACACAGCCAAAGAGGGACACACACACACACACACACACACACAGCGAGGTAGGGACACACACACACACACACAGCGAGGGAGGGGGACACACAAACACAGCCAAAGAGGGACACACCCACACACACACGAGCGAGGGAGGGGGACACACACACACAGCGAGGAGGACACACACACACACAGCGAGGGAGGGACACACACACAGAGCGAGGGAGGGACACACACACACACACACACATGAGGGAGGGACACACACACACAGCGAGGGAAGGACATACACACACACACACCCACACAGCAAGGGAGGGACATACACAGCAAGGGAGGGACACACACTCACACAGCGAGGGAGGGACACACATAGCGAGGGAGGGGGACACACACACACAGCGAGGGAGGGACACACACAAACAGCGAGGTAGGGACACACACACAGAGCGAGGGAGGGACACACACACAGCGAGGGAGGGACACACACACACACAGCGAGGGAGGGACACACACACACACACAGCGGGGGAGGGACACACACACACACAGCAGGGGAGGGATACACACACACACAGCGAGGGAGGGACACACACACACACACAGCGAGGGTGGGACACACACACACACACACAGCGAGGGAGGGGGACACACACACACAGCGAGGGAGGGACACACACACACACAGCGAATGAGGGACACACACACACAGCGTGGGAGGGACACACACACACACAGCGAGGGAGGGACACACACACACACACACAGGGAGGGAGGGACACACACACACACACAGCGAGGGAGGGACACACACGCACACACAGCGAGGGAGGGACACACACGCACACACAGCGAGGGAGGGACACACACACACACAGCGAGGGAGGGACACACACACACACAGCGAGGGAGGGACACACACACACACACACAGCGAAAGAGGGACACAAACGCACACACAGCGAGGGAGGGGTACACACACACACACACAGCGAGGGAAGGACAAACACGCACACACAGCGAGGGAGGGACACACACACACACAGGGAGGTAGGGCCACACACACTCACAGCGAGGGAGGGACACACACACACACACACACACACACAGCGAGGGAGGGACACACACACACACAAAGCGAGGGAGGGACACACGCACACACAGCGAGGGAAGGACACACACACACACAGTGAGGGAGGGACACCCACACACACACAACGAGGGAGGGACACCCACACACACTGCGAGGGAGGGACACACACACAGCAAGGTAGGGACACACACACACAGCGAGGGAGGGACACACACACACAGCGAGGGAGGGACACACACACAGCGAGGGAGGGACACACACAAACACACACAGCGAGGAAGGGACACACACACACTCACAGCGAGGGAGGGACACACACACACACACAGCGAGGGAAGGACACACACACACACAGCGAGGGGGACACACACACACACAACACAACGAGGGAGGGACACACACACACACACAACGAGGGAGGGACAAACACACACACACACAGCGAGGGAGGGACACACACACACTCACAGCGAGGGAGGGACACACACACACACAGCGAGGAAGGGACACACACACACACACACAACGAGGGAGGGACACGCGCACACAGCGAGCGAGGGACACACACACACACACACAGCGAGGAAAGGACACACACACACACAGCGAGGGGGACACACACACACACAACACAACGAGGGAGGGACACACACACACACACAACGAGGGAGGGACAAACACACACACACACAGCGAGGGAGGGACACACACACACTCACAGCGAGGGAGGGACACACACACACACAGCGAGGAAGGGACACACACACACACACACAGCGAGGAGGACACCCACGCACACAGCGAGGGAGGGACACACACACAGAGCGAGGGAGGGACACACACACACACACACACACACATGAGGGAGGGACACACACACACACAGCGAGGGAAGGACATACACACACACACACCCACACAGCAAGGGAGGGACACACACAGCAAGGGAGGGACACACACTCACACAGCGAGGGAGGGACACACATAGCGAGGGAGGGGGACACACACACACAGCGAGGGAGGGACACACACAAACAGCGAGGTAGGGACACACACACACAGCGAGGGAGGGACACACACACACAGCGAGGGAGGGACACACACACACACAGCGAGGGAGGGACACACACACACACACTGCGGGGGAGGGACACACACACACACAGCAGGGGAGGGATACACACACACACAGCGAGGGAGGGACACACACACACACACAGCGAGGGTGGGACACACACACACACACAGCGAGGGAGGGGGACACACACACACAGCGAGGGAGGGACACACACACACACAGCGAATGAGGGACACACACACACAGCGTGGGAGGGACACACACACACACAGCGAGGGAGGGACACACACACACACACAGGGAGGGAGGGACACACACACACACACAGCGAGGGAGGGACACACACGCACACACAGCGAGGGAGGGACACACACGCACACACAGCGAGGGAGGGACACACACACACACAGCGAGGGAGGGACACACACACACACAGCGAGGGAGGGACACACACACACACACAGCGAAAGAGGGACACAAACAAACACACAGCGAGGGAGGGGTACACACACACACACAGCGAGGGAAGGACAAACACGCACACACAGCGAGGGAGGGACACACACACACACAGGGAGGGAGGGACACACACACACACACACACACAGCGAGGGAGGGACACACACACACACAAAGCGAGGGAGGGACACACGCACACACAGCGAGGGAAGGACACACACACACACAGTGAGGGAGGGACACCCACACACACACAACGAGGGAGGGACACCCACACACACACAGGGAGGGAGGGCCACACACACTCACAGCGAGGGAAGGACACACACACACACAGTGAGGGAGGGACACCCACACACACACTGCGAGGGAGGGACACACACACAGCAAGGTAGGGACACACACACACAGCGAGGGAGGGACACACACACACAGCGAGGGAGGGACACACACACAGCGAGGGAGGGACACACACAAACACACACAGCGAGGAAGGGACACACACACACTCACAGCGAGGGAGGGACACACACACACACACACAGCGAGGGAAGGACGCACACACACACAGCGAGGGGGACACACACACACACAACACAACGAGGGAGGGACACACACACACACACAACGAGGGAGGGACAAACACACACACACACAGCGAGGGAGGGACACACACACACTCACAGCGAGGGAGGGACACACACACACACAGCGAGGAAGGGACACACACACACACACACACAACGAGGGAGGGACACGCGCACACAGCGAGCGAGGGACACACACACACACACACAGCGAGGAAGGGACACACGCACACCGAGAGAGGGACACACACACACAGACAGCGAGGGAGGTACACACACACACACACAGCGAGGGAAGGACACACACACACACACAGCGAGGGAAGGACACCCATGCACACACAGTGAGGGAGGGACACACACACACACACAGCGAGGGAAGGAAACACACACACACAAAGCGAGGGAAGGACACCCACGCACACACAGCGAGGGAGGGACACACACACACACACACAGCGAGGGAAGGACACCCACGCACACACACAGCGAGGGAGGGACACACACACACACACACAGCGAGGGAGGGACACACACACACACAGCGAGGGAGGGACACACACATACACACACACACACACACACACACACAGCGAGGGAGGGACACACACACACACACACAGACACAGCGAGGGAAGGACACCCACGCATACACACAGCGAGGGAGGGACACACACACACACACACCGAGGGAGGGACACACACACACACAGCGAGGGAGGGACACACACATACACACACACACACACACACACAGCGAGGGAAGGACACACACACACACAGCGAGGGAAGGACACCCACGCACACACACAGCGAGGGAGGGACACACACACACACACAGCCAGGGAGGGACACACACACACAGCGAGGGAAGGACACACACACACACAGCGAGGGAGGGACACACACACACACACAGCGAGGGAGGGACACACACACACACACAGGGAGGGAGGGACACACACACACACAGCGAGGGAAGGACACACACACACACAGCGAGGGAAGGACACCCACGCACACACACAGCGAGGGAAGGACACCCACACACACAGCGAGGGAGGGACACACACAGACACAGCGAATGAGGGACACACACACACAGCGTGGGAGGGACACACACACACACAGCGAGGGAGGGACACACACACACACACAGGGAGGGAGGGACACACACACACACACAGCGAGGGAGGGACACACACGCGCACACAGCGAGGGAGGGACACACACGCACACTCAGCGAGGGAGGGACACACACACACACAGCGAGGGAGGGACACACACACACACAGCGAGGGAGGGACACACACACACAGCGAAAGAGGGACACAAACACACACACAGCGTGGGAGGAGTACGCACACACACACAGCGAGGGAAGGACAAACACGCACACACAGCGAGGGAGGGACACACACACACACAGGGAGGGAGGGCCACACACACTCACAGCGAGGGAGGGACACACACACACACACACACACACAGCGAGGGAGGGACACACACACACACAAAGCGAGGGAGGGACACACACACACACACAGCGAGGGAGGGACACACACACACACACACAGACACACACAGCGAGGGAAGGACACACACACACACAGCGAAGGAAGGACACACACACCCACAGCGAGGGAGGGACACACACACACAGCGAGGGAGGGACACACACACACACACACAGCGAGGGAGGGACACACACACACACAGCGAGGGAAGGACACACACACTCACAACGAGTGAAGGACACACGCACACACACAGCGAGGGAAGGACACACGCACACACAGCGAGGGAGGGACACACACACAGCGAGGGAGGGACACACACACACACAGCGAGGGAGGGACACGCACACAGCGAGGGAAGGACACACACACACACACACAGCGACTGATGGACACGGACACACACACAGCGAGGGATGGACACACACACACACACACAGCGAGGGAGGGACTCAGACACACACAGCGAGGGAGGGACACACACACGCTCACAGCGAGGGAGGGACACACACACACAGCGAGGGAGGGACACACACACACACAGGGAGGGAGGGACTCACACACACACAGCGAGGGAGGGACACACACACACACACACAGACACACACAGCGAGGGAAGGACACCCACACACACAGCGAGGGAAGGACACACCCACACACACAGTGAGGGAGGGACACACACACACACACACACAGCGAGGGAGGGACACACACACACACAGCGAGGGAAGGACACACACACTCACAGCGAGTGAAGGACACACGCACACACACAGCGAGGGAAGGACACACGCACACACAGCGAGGAAGGGACACACACACAGCGAGGGAGGGACACACACACACAGCGACGGAGGGACACACATACACACAGCGAGGGAGGGACACGCACACAGCGAGGGAAGGACACACACACACACACACACAGCGAGTGATGGACACGGACACACACACAGCGAGGGATGGACACACACACACACACACAGCGAGGGAGGGACTCAGACACACACAGCGAGGGAGGGATACACACACGCTCACAGCGAGGGAGGGACACACACACACAGCGAGGGAGGGACACACACACACACAGCGAGGGAGGGACTCACACACACACAGCGAGGGAGGGACACACACACACACACACACACACACACAGATACACACAGCGAGGGAAGGACACCCACACACACAGCGAGGGAAGGACACACCCACACACAGCGAGGGAGGGACACACACACACACAGCGTGGTAGGGACACACACACACACAGCGAGGGAAGGAAACACACACACACAAAGCGAGGGAAGGACACCCACGCACACACAGCGAGGGAGGGACACACACACACACACACACAGCGAGGGAAGGACACCCACACACACACACAGCGAGGGAGGGACACACACACACACACACAGCGAGGGAGGGACACACACACACACAGCGAGGGAGGGACACACACATACACACACACACACACACACAGCGAGGGAGGGACACACACACACACACAGACACAGCGAGGGAAGGACACCCACGCACACACACAGCGAGGGAGGGACACACACACACACACACCGAGGGAGGGACACAACACACACAGCGAGGGAGGGACACACACATACACACACACACACACACACACAGCGAGGGAAGGACACACACACACACAGCGAGGGAAGGACACCCACGCACACACACAGCGAGGGAGGGACACACACACACACAGCCAGGGAGGGACACACACACACAGCGAGGGAAGGACACACACACACACAGCGAGGGAGGGACACACACACACACACAGCGAGGGAGGGACACACACACACACACAGGGAGGGAGGGACACACACACACACAGCGAGGGAAGGACACACACACACACAGCGAGGGAAGGACACCCACGCACACACACAGCGAGGGAAGGACACCCACACACACAGCGAGGGAGGGACACACACACACACAGCGAATGAGGGACACACACACACAGCGTGGGAGGGACACACACACACACAGAGCGAGGGAGGGACACACACACACACACAGGGAGGGAGGGACACACACACACACACAGCGAGGGAGGGACACACACGCACACACAGCGAGGGAGGGACACACACGCACACTCAGCGAGGGAGGGACACACACACACACAGCGAGGGAGGGACACACACACACACAGCGAGGGAGGGACACACACACACAGCGAAAGAGGGACACAAACACACACACACAGCGAGGGAGGGGTACGCACACACACACAGCGAGGGAAGGACAAACACGCACACACAGCGAGGGAGGGACACACACACACACAGGGAGGGAGGGCCACACACACTCACAGCGAGGGAGGGACACACACACACACACACACACACAGCGAGGGAGGGACACACACACACACAAAGCGAGGGAGGGACACACACACACACACAGCGAGGGAAGGACACACACACACACACAGCGAGGGAAGGACACACACACACACAGCGAAGGAAGGACACACACACCCACAGCGAGGGAGGGACACACACACACACACAACGAGGGAGGGACAAACACACACACACACAGCGAGGGAGGGACACACACACACTCACAGCGAGGGAGGGACACACACACACACAGCGAGGAAGGGACACACACACACACACACACAACGAGGGAGGGACACGCGCACACAGCGAGCGAGGGACACACACACACACACACAGCGAGGAAGGGACACACGCACACCGAGAGAGGGACACACACACACAGACAGCGAGGGAGGTACACACACACACACACAGCGAGGGAAGGACACACACACACACACAGCGAGGGAAGGACACCCATGCACACACAGTGAGGGAGGGACACACACACACACACAGCGAGGGAAGGAAACACACACACACAAAGCGAGGGAAGGACACCCACGCACACACAGCGAGGGAGGGACACACACACACACACACAGCGAGGGAAGGACACCCACGCACACACACAGCGAGGGAGGGACACACACACACACACACAGCGAGGGAGGGACACACACACACACAGCGAGGGAGGGACACACACATACACACACACACACACACACACACACAGCGAGGGAGGGACACACACACACACACACAGACACAGCGAGGGAAGGACACCCACGCATACACACAGCGAGGGAGGGACACACACACACACACACCGAGGGAGGGACACACACACACACAGCGAGGGAGGGACACACACATACACACACACACACACACACACAGCGAGGGAAGGACACACACACACACAGCGAGGGAAGGACACCCACGCACACACACAGCGAGGGAGGGACACACACACACACACAGCCAGGGAGGGACACACACACACAGCGAGGGAAGGACACACACACACACAGCGAGGGAGGGACACACACACACACACAGCGAGGGAGGGACACACACACACACACAGGGAGGGAGGGACACACACACACACAGCGAGGGAAGGACACACACACACACAGCGAGGGAAGGACACCCACGCACACACACAGCGAGGGAAGGACACCCACACACACAGCGAGGGAGGGACACACACAGACACAGCGAATGAGGGACACACACACACAGCGTGGGAGGGACACACACACACACAGCGAGGGAGGGACACACACACACACACAGGGAGGGAGGGACACACACACACACACAGCGAGGGAGGGACACACACGCGCACACAGCGAGGGAGGGACACACACGCACACTCAGCGAGGGAGGGACACACACACACACAGCGAGGGAGGGACACACACACACACAGCGAGGGAGGGACACACACACACAGCGAAAGAGGGACACAAACACACACACAGCGTGGGAGGAGTACGCACACACACACAGCGAGGGAAGGACAAACACGCACACACAGCGAGGGAGGGACACACACACACACAGGGAGGGAGGGCCACACACACTCACAGCGAGGGAGGGACACACACACACACACACACACACACAGCGAGGGAGGGACACACACACACACAAAGCGAGGGAGGGACACACACACACACACAGCGAGGGAGGGACACACACACACACACACAGACACACACAGCGAGGGAAGGACACACACACACACAGCGAAGGAAGGACACACACACCCACAGCGAGGGAGGGACACACACACACAGCGAGGGAGGGACACACACACACACACACAGCGAGGGAGGGACACACACACACACAGCGAGGGAAGGACACACACACTCACAACGAGTGAAGGACACACGCACACACACAGCGAGGGAAGGACACACGCACACACAGCGAGGGAGGGACACACACACAGCGAGGGAGGGACACACACACACACAGCGAGGGAGGGACACGCACACAGCGAGGGAAGGACACACACACACACACACAGCGACTGATGGACACGGACACACACACAGCGAGGGATGGACACACACACACACACACAGCGAGGGAGGGACTCAGACACACACAGCGAGGGAGGGACACACACACGCTCACAGCGAGGGAGGGACACACACACACAGCGAGGGAGGGACACACACACACACAGGGAGGGAGGGACTCACACACACACAGCGAGGGAGGGACACACACACACACACACAGACACACACAGCGAGGGAAGGACACCCACACACACAGCGAGGGAAGGACACACCCACACACACAGTGAGGGAGGGACACACACACACACACACACAGCGAGGGAGGGACACACACACACACAGCGAGGGAAGGACACACACACTCACAGCGAGTGAAGGACACACGCACACACACAGCGAGGGAAGGACACACGCACACACAGCGAGGAAGGGACACACACACAGCGAGGGAGGGACACACACACACAGCGACGGAGGGACACACATACACACAGCGAGGGAGGGACACGCACACAGCGAGGGAAGGACACACACACACACACACACAGCGAGTGATGGACACGGACACACACACAGCGAGGGATGGACACACACACACACACACAGCGAGGGAGGGACTCAGACACACACAGCGAGGGAGGGATACACACACGCTCACAGCGAGGGAGGGACACACACACACAGCGAGGGAGGGACACACACACACACAGCGAGGGAGGGACTCACACACACACAGCGAGGGAGGGACACACACACACACACACACACACACACAGATACACACAGCGAGGGAAGGACACCCACACACACAGCGAGGGAAGGACACACCCACACACAGCGAGGGAGGGACACACACACACACAGCGTGGTAGGGACACACACACACACAGCGAGGGAAGGAAACACACACACACAAAGCGAGGGAAGGACACCCACGCACACACAGCGAGGGAGGGACACACACACACACACACACAGCGAGGGAAGGACACCCACACACACACACAGCGAGGGAGGGACACACACACACACACACAGCGAGGGAGGGACACACACACACACAGCGAGGGAGGGACACACACATACACACACACACACACACACAGCGAGGGAGGGACACACACACACACACAGACACAGCGAGGGAAGGACACCCACGCACACACACAGCGAGGGAGGGACACACACACACACACACCGAGGGAGGGACACAACACACACAGCGAGGGAGGGACACACACATACACACACACACACACACACACAGCGAGGGAAGGACACACACACACACAGCGAGGGAAGGACACCCACGCACACACACAGCGAGGGAGGGACACACACACACACAGCCAGGGAGGGACACACACACACAGCGAGGGAAGGACACACACACACACAGCGAGGGAGGGACACACACACACACACAGCGAGGGAGGGACACACACACACACACAGGGAGGGAGGGACACACACACACACAGCGAGGGAAGGACACACACACACACAGCGAGGGAAGGACACCCACGCACACACACAGCGAGGGAAGGACACCCACACACACAGCGAGGGAGGGACACACACACACACAGCGAATGAGGGACACACACACACAGCGTGGGAGGGACACACACACACACAGAGCGAGGGAGGGACACACACACACACACAGGGAGGGAGGGACACACACACACACACAGCGAGGGAGGGACACACACGCACACACAGCGAGGGAGGGACACACACGCACACTCAGCGAGGGAGGGACACACACACACACAGCGAGGGAGGGACACACACACACACAGCGAGGGAGGGACACACACACACAGCGAAAGAGGGACACAAACACACACACACAGCGAGGGAGGGGTACGCACACACACACAGCGAGGGAAGGACAAACACGCACACACAGCGAGGGAGGGACACACACACACACAGGGAGGGAGGGCCACACACACTCACAGCGAGGGAGGGACACACACACACACACACACACACAGCGAGGGAGGGACACACACACACACAAAGCGAGGGAGGGACACACACACACACACAGCGAGGGAAGGACACACACACACACACAGCGAGGGAAGGACACACACACACACAGCGAAGGAAGGACACACACACCCACAGCGAGGGAGGGACACACACACACAGCGAGGGAGGGACACACACACACACACACACAGCGAGGGAGGGACACACACACACACAGCGAGGGAAGGACACACACACTCACAACGAGTGAAGGACACACGCACACACACAGCGAGGGAAGGACACTCGCACACACAGCGAGGGAGGGACACACACACAGCGAGGGAGGGACACACACACACACAGCGAGGGAGGGACACGCACACAGCGAGGGAAGGACACACACACACACACACACAGCGACTGATGGACACGGACACACACACAGCGAGGGATGGACACACACACACACACACAGCGAGTGAGGGACTCAGACACACACAGCGAGGGAGGGACACACACACGCTCACAGCGAGGGAGGGACACACACACACAGCGAGGGAGGGACACACACACACACAGGGAGGGAGGGACTCACACACACACAGCGAGGGAGGGACACACACACACACACACAGACACACACAGCGAGGGAAGGACACCCACACACACAGCGAGGGAAGGACACACCCACACACACAGTGAGGGAGGGACACACACACACACACACACAGCGAGGGAGGGACACACACACACACAGCGAGGGAAGGACACACACACTCACAGCGAGTGAAGGACACACGCACACACACAGCGAGGGAAGGACACACGCACACACAGCGAGGAAGGGACACACACACAGCGAGGGAGGGACACACACACACAGCGACGGAGGGACACACATACACACAGCGAGGGAGGGACACGCACACAGCGAGGGAAGGACACACACACACACACACAGCGAGTGATGGACACGGACACACACACAGCGAGGGATGGACACACACACACACACACAGCGAGGGAGGGACTCAGACACACACAGCGAGGGAGGGACACACACACGCTCACAGCGAGGGAGGGACACACACACACAGCGAGGGAGGGACACACACACACACAGCGAGGGAGGGACTCACACACACACAGCGAGGGAGGGACACACACACACACACACACACACACAGATACACACAGCGAGGGAAGGACACCCACACACACAGCAAGGGAGGGACACACACACACAGCGAGGGAGGGACACACACACACACACACAGCGAGGGAGGGACACACACACACACAGCGAGGGAAGGACACACACACTCACAACGAGTGAAGGACACACGCACACACACAGCGAGGGAAGGACACACGCACACACAGCGAGGGAGGGACACACACACAGCGAGGGAGGGACACACACACACACAGCGAGGGAGGGACACGCACACAGCGAGGGAAGGACACACACACACACACACAGCGACTGATGGACACGGACACACACACAGCGAGGGATGGACACACACACACACACACAGCGAGGGAGGGACTCAGACACACACAGCGAGGGAGGGACACACACACGCTCACAGCGAGGGAGGGACACACACACACAGCGAGGGAGGGACACACACACACACAGGGAGGGAGGGACTCACACACACACAGCGAGGGAGGGACACACACACACACACACAGACACACACAGCGAAGGAAGGACACACACACCCACAGCGAGGGAGGGACACACACACACAGCGAGGGAGGGACACACACACACACACACAGCGAGGGAGGGACACACACACACACAGCGAGGGAAGGACACACACACTCACAACGAGTGAAGGACACACGCACACACACAGCGAGGGAAGGACACACGCACACACAGCGAGGGAGGGACACACACACAGCGAGGGAGGGACACACACACACACAGCGAGGGAGGGACACGCACACAGCGAGGGAAGGACACACACACACACACACACAGCGACTGATGGACACGGACACACACACAGCGAGGGATGGACACACACACACACACACAGCGAGGGAGGGACTCAGACACACACAGCGAGGGAGGGACACACACACGCTCACAGCGAGGGAGGGACACACACACACAGCGAGGGAGGGACACACACACACACAGGGAGGGAGGGACTCACACACACACAGCGAGGGAGGGACACACACACACACACACAGACACACACAGCGAGGGAAGGACACCCACACACACAGCGAGGGAAGGACACACCCACACACACAGTGAGGGAGGGACACACACACACACACACACAGCGAGGGAGGGACACACACACACACAGCGAGGGAAGGACACACACACTCACAGCGAGTGAAGGACACACGCACACACACAGCGAGGGAAGGACACACGCACACACAGCGAGGAAGGGACACACACACAGCGAGGGAGGGACACACACACACAGCGACGGAGGGACACACATACACACAGCGAGGGAGGGACACGCACACAGCGAGGGAAGGACACACACACACACACACACAGCGAGTGATGGACACGGACACACACACAGCGAGGGATGGACACACACACACACACACAGCGAGGGAGGGACTCAGACACACACAGCGAGGGAGGGATATACACACGCTCACAGCGAGGGAGGGACACACACACACAGCGAGGGAGGGACACACACACACACAGCGAGGGAGGGACTCACACACACACAGCGAGGGAGGGACACACACACACACACACACACACACAGATACACACAGCGAGGGAAGGACACCCACACACACAGCGAGGGAAGGACACACCCACACACACAGCGAGGGAGGGACACACACACACACAGCGTGGTAGGGACACACACACACACAGCGAGGGAAGGAAACACACACACACAAAGCGAGGGAAGGACACCCACGCACACACAGCGAGGGAGGGACACACACACACACACACACAGCGAGGGAAGGACACCCACACACACACACAGCGAGGGAGGGACACACACACACACACACAGCGAGGGAGGGACACACACACACACAGCGAGGGAGGGACACACACATACACACACACACACACACACACACAGCGAGGGAGGGACACACACACACACACAGACACAGCGAGGGAAGGACACCCACGCACACACACAGCGAGGGAGGGACACACACACACACACACCGAGGGAGGGACACACACACACACAGCGAGGGAGGGACACACACATACACACACACACACACACACACAGCGAGGGAAGGACACACACACACACAGCGAGGGAAGGACACCCACGCACACACACAGCGAGGGAGGGACACACACACACACAGCCAGGGAGGGACACACACACACAGCGAGGGAAGGACACACACACACACAGCGAGGGAGGGACACACACACACACACAGCGAGGGAGGGACACACACACACACACAGGGAGGGAGGGACACACACACACACAGCGAGGGAAGGACACACACACACACAGCGAGGGAAGGACACCCACGCACACACACAGCGAGGGAAGGACACCCACACACACAGCGAGGGAGGGACACACACACACACAGCGAATGAGGGACACACACACACAGCGTGGGAGGGACACACACACACACAGCGAGGGAGGGACACACACACACACACAGGGAGGGAGGGACACACACACACACACAGCGAGGGAGGGACACACACGCACACACAGCGAGGGAGGGACACACACGCACACTCAGCGAGGGAGGGACACACACACACACAGCGAGGGAGGGACACACACACACACAGCGAGGGAGGGACACACACACACAGCGAAAGAGGGACACAAACACACACACACAGCGAGGGAGGGGTACGCACACACACACAGCGAGGGAAGGACAAACACGCACACACAGCGAGGGAGGGACACACACACACACAGGGAGGGAGGGCCACACACACTCACAGCGAGGGAGGGACACACACACACACACACACACACAGCGAGGGAGGGACACACACACACACAAAGCGAGGGAGGGACACACACACACACACAGCGAGGGAAGGACACACACACACACACACAGCGAGGGAAGGACACACACACACACAGCGAAGGAAGGACACACACACCCACAGCGAGGGAGGGACACACACACACAGCGAGGGAGGGACACACACACACACACACACAGCGAGGGAGGGACACACACACACACAGCGAGGGAAGGACACACACACTCACAACGAGTGAAGGACACACGCACACACACAGCGAGGGAAGGACACACGCACACACAGCGAGGGAGGGACACACACACAGCGAGGGAGGGACACACACACACACAGCGAGGGAGGGACACGCACACAGCGAGGGAAGGACACACACACACACACACAGCGACTGATGGACACGGACACACACACAGCGAGGGATGGACACACACACACACACACAGCGAGGGAGGGACTCAGACACACACAGCGAGGGAGGGACACACACACGCTCACAGCGAGGGAGGGACACACACACACAGCGAGGGAGGGACACACACACACACAGGGAGGGAGGGACTCACACACACACAGCGAGGGAGGGACACACACACACACACACAGACACACACAGCGAGGGAAGGACACCCACACACACAGCGAGGGAAGGACACACCCACACACACAGTGAGGGAGGGACACACACACACACACACACAGCGAGGGAGGGACACACACACACACAGCGAGGGAAGGACACACACACTCACAGCGAGTGAAGGACACACGCACACACACAGCGAGGGAAGGACACACGCACACACAGCGAGGAAGGGACACACACACAGCGAGGGAGGGACACACACACACAGCGACGGAGGGACACACATACACACAGCGAGGGAGGGACACGCACACAGCGAGGGAAGGACACACACACACACACACAGCGAGTGATGGACACGGACACACACACAGCGAGGGATGGACACACACACACACACACAGCGAGGGAGGGACTCAGACACACACAGCGAGGGAGGGACACACACACGCTCACAGCGAGGGAGGGACACACACACACAGCGAGGGAGGGACACACACACACACAGCGAGGGAGGGACTCACACACACACAGCGAGGGAGGGACACACACACACACACACACACACACAGATACACACAGCGAGGGAAGGACACCCAAACACACAGCGAGGGAAGGACACACCCACACACACAGCGAGGGAGGGACACACACACACACAGCGTGGTAGGGACACACACACACACAGCGAGGGAAGGAAACACACACACACAAAGCGAGGGAAGGACACCCACGCACACACACAGCGAGGGAGGGACACACACACACACACACAGCGAGGGAAGGACACCCACGCACACACACAGCGAGGGAGGGACACACACACACACACACACAGCGAGGGAGGGACACACACACACACAGCGAGGGAGGGACACACACATACACACACACACACACACACACACACAGCGAGGGAGGGACACACACACACACACACAGACACAGCGAGGGAAGGACACCCACGCACACACACAGCGAGGGAGGGACACACACACACACACACCGAGGGAGGGGCACACACGCACACTCAGCGAGGGAGGGACACACACACACACAGCGAGGGAGGGACACACACACACACAGCGAGGGAGGGACACACACACACAGCGAAAGAGGGACACAAACACACACACACAGCGAGGGAGGGGTACGCACACACACACAGCGAGGGAAGGACAAACACGCACACACAGCGAGGGAGGGACACACACACACACAGGGAGGGAGGGCCACACACACTCACAGCGAGGGAGGGACACACACACACACACACACACACAGCGAGGGAGGGACACACACACACACAAAGCGAGGGAGGGACACACACACACACACAGCGAGGGAAGGACACACACACACACACACAGCGAGGGAAGGACACACACACACACAGCGAAGGAAGGACACACACACCCACAGCGAGGGAGGGACACACACACACAGCGAGGGAGGGACACACACACACACACACACAGCGAGGGAGGGACACACACACACACAGCGAGGGAAGGACACACACACTCACAACGAGTGAAGGACACACGCACACACACAGCGAGGGAAGGACACACGCACACACAGCGAGGGAGGGACACACACACAGCGAGGGAGGGACACACACACACACAGCGAGGGAGGGACACGCACACAGCGAGGGAAGGACACACACACACACACACAGCGACTGATGGACACGGACACACACACAGCGAGGGATGGACACACACACACACACACAGCGAGGGAGGGACTCAGACACACACAGCGAGGGAGGGACACACACACGCTCACAGCGAGGGAGGGACACACACACACAGCGAGGGAGGGACACACACACACACAGGGAGGGAGGGACTCACACACACACAGCGAGGGAGGGACACACACACACACACACAGACACACACAGCGAGGGAAGGACACCCACACACACAGCGAGGGAAGGACACACCCACACACACAGTGAGGGAGGGACACACACACACACACACACAGCGAGGGAGGGACACACACACACACAGCGAGGGAAGGACACACACACTCACAGCGAGTGAAGGACACACGCACACACACAGCGAGGGAAGGACACACGCACACACAGCGAGGAAGGGACACACACACAGCGAGGGAGGGACACACACACACAGCGACGGAGGGACACACATACACACAGCGAGGGAGGGACACGCACACAGCGAGGGAAGGACACACACACACACACACAGCGAGTGATGGACACGGACACACACACAGCGAGGGATGGACACACACACACACACACAGCGAGGGAGGGACTCAGACACACACAGCGAGGGAGGGACACACACACGCTCACAGCGAGGGAGGGACACACACACACAGCGAGGGAGGGACACACACACACACAGCGAGGGAGGGACTCACACACACACAGCGAGGGAGGGACACACACACACACACACACACACACAGATACACACAGCGAGGGAAGGACACCCAAACACACAGCGAGGGAAGGACACACCCACACACACAGCGAGGGAGGGACACACACACACACAGCGTGGTAGGGACACACACACACACAGCGAGGGAAGGAAACACACACACACAAAGCGAGGGAAGGACACCCACGCACACACACAGCGAGGGAGGGACACACACACACACACACAGCGAGGGAAGGACACCCACGCACACACACAGCGAGGGAGGGACACACACACACACACACACAGCGAGGGAGGGACACACACACACACAGCGAGGGAGGGACACACACATACACACACACACACACACACACACACAGCGAGGGAGGGACACACACACACACACACAGACACAGCGAGGGAAGGACACCCACGCACACACACAGCGAGGGAGGGACACACACACACACACACCGAGGGAGGGACACACACACACACAGCGAGGGAGGGACACACACATACACACACACACACACACACACAGCGAGGGAAGGACACACACACACACAGCGAGGGAAGGACACCCACGCACACACACAGCGAGGGAGGGACACACACACACACAGCCAGGGAGGGACACACACACACAGCGAGGGAAGGACACACACACACACAGCGAGGGAGGGACACACACACACACACAGCGAGGGAGGGACACACACACACACACAGGGAGGGAGGGACACACACACACACAGCGAGGGAAGGACACACACACACACAGCGAGGGAAGGACACCCACGCACACACACAGCGAGGGAAGGACACACACACACACAGCGAGGGAGGGACACACACACACACAGCGAATGAGGGACACACACACACAGCGTGGGAGGGACACACACACACACAGCGAGGGAGGGACACACACACACACACAGGGAGGGAGGGACACACACACACACACAGCGAGGGAGGGACACACACGCACACACAGCGAGGGAGGGACACACACGCACACTCAGCGAGGGAGGGACACACACACACACAGCGAGGGAGGGACACACACACACACAGCGAGGGAGGGACACACACACACAGCGAAAGAGGGACACAAACACACACACACAGCGAGGGAGGGGTACGCACACACACACAGCGAGGGAAGGACAAACACGCACACACAGCGAGGGAGGGACACACACACACACAGGGAGGGAGGGCCACACACACTCACAGCGAGGGAGGGACACACACACACACACACACACACAGCGAGGGAGGGACACACACACACACAAAGCGAGGGAGGGACACACACACACACACAGCGAGGGAAGGACACACACACACACACACAGCGAGGGAAGGACACACACACACACAGCGAAGGAAGGACACACACACCCACAGCGAGGGAGGGACACACACACACAGCGAGGGAGGGACACACACACACACACACACAGCGAGGGAGGGACACACACACACACAGCGAGGGAAGGACACACACACTCACAACGAGTGAAGGACACACGCACACACACAGCGAGGGAAGGACACACGCACACACAGCGAGGGAGGGACACACACACAGCGAGGGAGGGACACACACACACAGCGAGGGAGGGACACGCACACAGCGAGGGAAGGACACACACACACACACACAGCGACTGATGGACACGGACACACACACAGCGAGGGATGGACACACACACACACACAGCGAGGGAGGGACTCAGACACACACAGCGAGGGAGGGACACACACACGCTCACAGCGAGGGAGGGACACACACACACACAGGGAGGGAGGGACTCACACACACACAGCGAGGGAGCGACACACAAACACACACAGCGAGGGAAGGACACACCCACACACACAGCGAGGGAGGGACACACACACACACACACACAGCGAGGGAGGGACACACACACACACAGCGAGGGAAGGACACACACACTCACAGCGAGTGAAGGACACACGCACACACACAGCGAGGGAAGGACACACGCACACACAGCGAGGAAGGGACACACACACAGCGAGGGAGGGACACACACACACAGCGACGGAGGGACACACATACACACAGCGAGGGAGGGACACGCACACAGCGAGGGAAGGACACACACACACACACACACAGCGAGTGATGGACACGGACACACACACAGCGAGGGATGGACACACACACACACACACAGCGAGGGAGGGACTCAGACACACACAGCGAGGGAGGGACACACACACGCTCACAGCGAGGGAGGGACACACACACACAGCGAGGGAGGGACACACACACACACAGCGAGGGAGGGACTCACACACACACAGCGAGGGAGGGACACACACACACACACACACAGATACACACAGCGAGGGAAGGACACCCACACACACAGCGAGGGAAGGACACACCCACACACACAGCGAGGGAGGGACACACACACACACAGCGTGGTAGGGACACACACACACACAGCCAGGGAGGAACACACACACACACAGCGAGGGAGGGGCACACACACACACACAGCGAGGGAGCGACACACAAACACACACAGCGAGGGAAGGACACACACACACACAGCGAGGGAGGGACACCCACACACACACACAGCGAGGGAAGGACACACACACACACAGCGAGGGAAGGACACCCACGCACACACACAGCGAGGGAGGGACACACACACACACACACAGCGAGGGAGGGACACACACACACACACAGCGTGGGACGAAACACACGCACACACAGCGAGGGAGGGACACACACACACACACAGCGAGGGAGGCACACACACACACACTCACAGCGAGGGAGGGACACACACACACACAGCGAGGGAGGGACACACACACACAGACACACACAGCGAGGGAGGGACACACACACACACAGCGAGGGAGGGACACACACACACACAGCGAGGGAGGGACACACACAGCGAGGGAGGGACACACACACACACAGCTAGGGAAGGACACACTCACAGCGAGTGAAGGACACACGCACACACACAGCGAGGGAAGGACACACGCACACACAGCGAGGGAGGGACACACACACAGCGAGGGAGGGACACACACACACAGCGAGGGAGGGACACACATACACACAGCGAGGGAGGAACACGCACACAGCGATGGAAGGACTCACACACACACACACAGCGAGGGATGGACACACACACACACACACAGCGATGGATGGACACACACACACACACAGCGATGGATGGACACACACACACACACAGCGAGGGAGGGACACAGACACACAAAGCGAGGGAGGGACACACACACGCTCACAGCGAGGGAGGGACACACACACACAGCGAGGGAGGGACACACACACACAAAGCGAGGGAGGGACTCACACACACACAGCGAGGGAGGTACATACACACACACACACACACAGCGAGGGAAGGACACCCACACACACAGCGAGGGAAGGACACACCCACACACACAGCGAGGGAGGGACACACACACAGAGCGAGGGAGGGACACACACACACACAGCGAGGGAGGGACACACACACAGCGAGGGAGGGACACACACACACACAGCCAGGGAGGGACACACACACACACAGCGAGGGAGGGACACACGCACACACACAGCGAGGGAGCGACACAGAAACACACACTGCGAGGGAGGGACACACACACACACAGCGAGGGAGGGACACACACACACACACAGCGAGGGAGGGACACACACACACACAGCGAGGTTGGGCACACGCACACACAGCGAGGGAGGGACACACACACACACACACAGCGAGGGAGGCACACACACACACTCACAACGAGGGAGGGACACACACACACACACAGCGAGGGAGGGACACACACACACACTAACAGCGAGGGAGGGACACACACACACACAGCGAGGGAGGGACACACACACACACACACACATAGCGAGTGAGGGACACACACACAGACACACAGCGAGGGAAGGACACACACACACACACACAGCGAGGGAATGACACACACACACACAGCGAGGGAGGGACACACACACACACAGCGAGGGAGGGACACACACACACACAGCGAGGGAAGGACACACACACTCACAGCGAGTGAAGGACACACGCACACACACAGCGAGGGAAGGACACACGCACACACAGCGAGGGAGGGACACACACACAGCGAGGGAGGGACACACACACACAGCGAGGGAGGGACACACATACACACAGCGAGGGAGGGACACGCACACAGCGAGGGAAGGACACACACACACACACACAGCGAGGGATGGACACACACACACACACACACAGCGATGGATGGACACACACACACACAGCGAGGGAGGGACACACACACACTCACAACGAGGGAGGGACACACACACACACACAGCGAGGGAGGGACACACACACACACTAACAGCGAGGGAGGGACACACACACACACAGCGAGGGAGGGACACACACACACACACACACATAGCGAGTGAGGGACACACACACAGACACACAGCGAGGGAAGGACACACACACACACACAGCGAGGGAATGACACACACACACAAAGCGAGGGAGGGACACACACACACACAGCGAGGGAGGGACACACACACACACAGCGAGGGAAGGACACACACACTCACAGCGAGTGAAGGACACACGCACACACACAGCGAGGGAAGGACACACGCACACACAGCGAGGGAGGGACACACACACAGCGAGGGAGGGACACACACACACAGCGAGGGAGGGACACACATACACACAGCGAGGGAGGGACACGCACACAGCGAGGGAAGGACACACACACACACACACAGCGAGGGATGGACACACACACACACACACACAGCGATGGATGGACACACACACACACACACAGCGAGGGAGGGACACACACACACTCACAACGAGGGAGGGACACACACACACACACAGCGAGGGAGGGACACACACACACACTAACAGCGAGGGAGGGACACACACACACACAGCGAGGGAGGGACACACACACACACACACACACACAGCGAGTGAGGGACACACACACAGACACACAGCGAGGGAAGGACACACACACACACACACAGCGAGGGAATGACACACACACACACAGCGAGGGAGGGACACACACACACACAGCGAGGGAGGGACACACACACACACAGCGAGGGAAGGACACACACACTCACAGCGAGTGAAGGACACACGCACACACACAGCGAGGGAAGGACACACGCACACACAGCGAGGGAGGGACACACACACAGCGAGGGAGGGACACACACACAGCGAGGGAGGGACACACATACACACAGCGAGGGAGGGACACGCACACAGCGAGGGAAGGACACACACACACACACAGCGAGGGATGGACACACACACACACACACAGCGATGGATGGACACACACACACACACACACAGCGAGGGAGGGACACAGACACACAAAGCGAGGGAGGGACACACACACGCGCACAGCGAGGGAGGGACACACACACACAGCGAGGGAGTGACACACACACAGCGAGGAAGGGACTCACACACACACGGCGAGGGAGGTACACACACACACACACACACACACACACACACACAGCGAGGGAAGGACACCCCCACACAAAGCGAGGGAAGGACACACCCACACACACAGCGAGGGAGGGACACACACACACAGCGAGGGAGGGACACACACACACACAGCGAGGGAGGAACACACACACACAGCGAGGGAAGGACACACACACACACAGCCAGGGAGGGACACACACACACACAGCGAGGGAGGGACACACACACACACACACAGCGAGGGAGCGAAACACACACACAAAGCGAGGGAGGGACACACACACACACACACAGCGAGGGAGGGACACACACACACACACAGCGTGGGAGGGACACACACACACACAGCGATGTTGGGACACACACACACACAGCGTTGGAGGGACACACACACACAGCGAGGGAGGGACACACACACACAGCGAGGGTGGGACACACACACACACAGCGAGGGAGGGACACACACACACAGCGAGGGAAGGACACACACACACACACAGCGAGAGAGGGACACACACACACACACAGCGAGGGAGGGACACACACACACACACACACAGCGAGGGAAGGACACACACACACACAGAGAGGGACACACACACACAACACAACGAGGGAGGGACACACACACACACACAGCGAGGGAGGGACACACACACTCACAGCGAGGGAGGGACACACACACACACAGCGTGGGAGGGACACACACACGCGCACACAGCGAGGGAGGGACACACACACACACACACAGCGAGGGAGGGACACACACACAACGAGAGAGGGACACACACACACAGACAGCGAGGGAGGGACACACACACACACACACACAGCGAGGGAAGGACACACACACACACAGCGAGGTAAGGACACCCATGCACACACAGCGAGGGAGGGACTCATACACACACACAGCGAGGGAAGGACACCCACGCACACACACAGCGAGGGAGGGACACACACACACACAGCAGGGGAGGGATACACACACACACAGCGAGGGAGGGACACACACACACACACACAGCGAGGGTGGGACACACGCACACACACAGCGAGGGAGGGGGACACACACACACAGCGAGGGAGGGACACACACACACACAGCGAGGGAGGGACACACACACACAGCGTGGGAGGGACACACACACACACACAGCGAGGGAGGGACACACACACACACAGCGAGGGAGGGACACACACACACACACAGCGAGGGAGGGACACACACGCACACACAGCGAGGGAGGGACACACACGCACACGCAGCGAGGGAGGGACACACACACACACAGCGAGGGAGGGACACACACACACACACAGCGAAAGAGGGACACAAACACACACACAGCGAGGGAGGGGTACACACACACACAGCGAGGGAGGGACACACACACACACAGCGAGGGAGGGACAAACACGCACACACAGCGAGGGAGGGACACACACACACACAGGGAGGGAGGGCCACACACACTCACAGCGAGGGAGGGACACACACACACACACAGCGAGGGAGGGACACACACGCACACACAGCGAGGGAAGGACACACACACACACAGTGAGCGAGGGACACACACACACACACACACACAGCGAGGGAGGGACACACACACACACACACAAAGCGAGGGAGGGACACACACGCACACACAACGAGGGAGGGACGGACACACACAGCGAGGGAGGGACACACACACAGCAAGGTAGGGACACACACACACAGCGAGGGAGGGACACACACACACACACAGCAAGGGAAGGACACACACACTCAGAGCGAGGGAGGGACACACACACACACACACAGCGAGGGAAGGACACACACACACACACAGCGGGGGGGGGGGACACACAATACAACGAGGGAGGGATACACACACAACGAGGGAGGGACAAACACACACACACAGCGAGGGAGGGACACACACACACTCACAGCGTGGGAGGGACACACACACACACACAGCGAGGGAAGGACACACACACACACAGCGAGGAAGGGACACACACACACACACACACACAACGAGGAAGGGACACACACACACGCGCACACAGCGAGCGAGGGACACACACACACACACACACAGCGAGGGAGGGACACACACACAACGAGAGAGGGACACACACACACAGACAGCGAGGGAGGGACACACACACACACACATCGAGGGAAGGACACACACACACACAGCGAGGAAAGGACACCCATGCACACACAGCGAGGGAGGGACACACACACACACACACAGCGAGGGAAGGACACACCCACACACACACAGCGAGGGAAGGAAACACACACACACAAAGCGAGGGAAGGACACCCACGCACACACAGCGAGGGAGGGACACACACACACACACAGCGAGGGAAGGACACCCACGCACACACACAGCGAGGGAGGGACACACTCACACACACAGCGAGGGAAGGACACCCACACACACACACAGCGAGGGAGGGACACACACACTCACAGTGAGGGAGGGACACACACACAGGGAGGGAGGGACACACACACACAGCGAGGGAGGGACACACATACACACAGCGAGGGAGGGACACGCACACAGCGAGGGAAGGACACACACACACACACACAGCGAGTGATGGACACGGACACACCCACAGCGAGGGATGGACACACACACACACACACAGCGAGGGAGGGACACACACACGCTCACGGCGAGGGAGGGACACACACACACAGCGAGGGAGGGACACACACACACACAGCGAGGGAGGGACTCACACACACACAGCGAGGGAGGGACACACACACACACACACACAGACACACACAGCGAGGGAAGGACACCCACACACACAGCGAGGGAAGGACACAACCACACACACAGCGAGGGAGGGACACACACACACACAGCGTGGGAGGGACACACACACACACAGCCAGGGAGGAACACACACACACACAGCGAGGGAGGGGCACACACACACACACAGCGAGGGAGCGACACACAAACACACACAGCGAGGGAAGGACACACACACACAGCGAGGGAGGGACACACACACACAGCGAGGGAAAGACACACACACATACAGCGAGGGAAGGACACCCACGCACACACAGCGAGGGAGGGACACACAAACACACACAGCGAGGGATGGACACCCACGCACACACACAGCGAGGGAGGGACACACACAGACACACAGCGAGAGAAGGACACCCACACACACACACAGCGAGGGAGGGACACACACACACACACACACACACACACACAGCGAGGGAAGGACACCCACACACACACACAGCGAGGGAAGGACACACACACAGCGAGGGAAGGACACCCACGCACACACACAGCGAGGGAGGGACACACACTCACACACAGCGAGGGAGGGACACACACACACACAGCGAGGGAGGGACACACACACACACACACAGCGTGGGAGGGAAACACACGCACACACAGCGAGGGAGGGACACACACACACACACAGCGAGGGAGGCACACACACACACTCACAACGATGGAGGGACACACACACACACACAGCGAGGGAGGGACACACACACACACTCACAGCGCGGGAGGGACACACACACACAGCGAGGGAGGGACACACACACACACACACAGCGAGGGAGGGACACACACACACACACACAGCGAGGGAAGGACACACACACACACACACAGCGAGGGAAGGACACACACACACACAGCGAGGGAGGGACACACACACACACAGCGAGGGAGGGACACACACACACACACAGCGAGGGAGGGACACACACACTCACAGCGAGTGAACGACACACGCACACACACAGCGAGGGAAGGACACACGCACACACAGCGAGGGAGGGACACACACACAGCGAGGGAGGGACACACACACACAGCGAGGGAGGGACACACATACACACAGCGAGGGAGGGACACGCACACAGCGAGGGAAGGACACACACACACACACAGCGAGGGATGGACACGCACACACACACACAGCGATGGATGGACACACACACACACACACAGCGAGGGAGGGACACACACACACAGCGAGGGAGGGACACACACACACACACAGCGAGGGAGGGACTCACACACACACAGTGAGGGAGGTACACACACACACACGCACACACACAGCGAGGGAAGGACACCCACACACACAGCGAGGGAAGGACACACCCACACACACAGCGAGGGAGGGACACACACACACAGCGAGGGAGGGACACACACACAGACAGCGAGGGAGGGACACACACACACACAGCGAGGGAGGGACACACACACACACAGCCAGGGGGGAACACACACACACACACAACGAGGAAGGGACACACACACACGCGCACACAGCGAGCGAGGGACACACACACACACACACACAGCGAGGGAGGGACACACACACAACGAGAGAGGGACACACACACACAGACAGCGAGGGAGGGACACACACACACACACATCGAGGGAAGGGCACACACACACACACAGCGAGGGAAGGACACCCATGCACACACAGCGAGGGAGGGACACACACACACACAAAGCGAGGGAAGGACACCCACGCACACACAGCGAGGGAGGGACACACACACACACACAGCGAGGGAAGGACACCCACGCACACACACAGCGAGGGAGGGACACACTCACACACACAGCGAGGGAAGGACACCCACACACACACACAGCGCGGGAGGGACACACACACTCACAGTGAGGGAGGGACACACACACAGGGAGGGAGGGACACACACACACAGCGAGGGAGGGACACACATACACACAGCGAGGGAGGGACACGCACACAGCGAGGGAAGGACACACACACACACACACAGCGAGTGTTGGACACGGACACACCCACAGCGAGGGATGGACACACACACACACACACAGCAAGGGAGGGACTCAGACACACACAGCGAGGGAGGGACACACACACGCTCACGGCGAAGGAGGGACACACACACACAGCGAGGGAGGGACACACACACACACAGCGAGGGAGGGACTCACACACACACAGCGAGGGAGGGACACACACACACACACACACACACACAGACACACACAGCGAGGGAAGGACACCCACACACACAGCGAGGGAAGGACACACCCACACACACAGCGAGGGAGGGACACACACACACACAGCGCGGGAGGGACACACACACACACAGCCAGGGAGGAACACACACACACACAGCGAGGGAGGGGCACACACACACACACACAGCGAGTGAGCGACACACAAACACACACAGCGAGGGAAGGACACACACACACAGCGAGGGAGGGACACAAACACACAGCGAGGGAAAGACACACACACATACAGCGAGGGAAGGACACCCACGCACACACAGCGAGGGAGGGACACACAAACACACACAGCGAGGGATGGACACCCACGCACACACACAGCGAGGGAGGGACACACACACACACACATAGCGAGAGAAGGACACCCACACACACACACAGCGAGGGAGGGACACACACACACACACACACACACACACAGCGAGGGAAGGACACCCACACACACACACAGCGAGGGAAGGACACACACACACACAGCGAGGGAAGGACACCCACGCACAGACACAGCGAGGGAGGGACACACACTCACACACAGCGAGGGAGGGACACACACACACACAGCGAGGGAGGGACACACACACACACACAGCGTGGGAGGGAAACACACGCACACACAGCGAGGGAGGGACACACACACACACACAGCGAGGGAGGCACACACACACACTCACAACGATGGAGGGACACACACACACACACACAGCGAGGGAGGGACACACACACACACTCACAGCGCGGGAGGGACACACACACACAGCGAGAGAGGGACACACACACACACACCAGCGAGGGAGGGACACACACACACACACACAGCGAGGGAAGGACACACACACACACACACAGCGAGGGAAGGACACACACACACACAGCGAGGGAGGGACACACACACACACACAGCGAGGGAGGGACACACACACTCACAGCGAGTGAACGACACACGCACACACACAGCGAGGGAAGGACACACGCACACACAGCGAGGGAGGGACACACACACAGCGAGGGAGGGACACACACACACAGCGAGGGAGGGACACACATACACACAGCGAGGGAGGGACACGCACACAGCGAGGGAAGGACACACACACACACACAGCGAGGGATGGACACGCACACACACACACAGCGATGGATGGACACACACACACACACACACAGCGAGGGAGGGACACAGACACACAAAGCGATGGGGGGACACACACACACAGCGAGGGAGGGACACACACACACACACAGCGAGGGAGGGACTCACACACACACAGTGAGGGAGGTACACACACACACACGCACACACACAGCGAGGGAAGGACACCCACACACACAGCGAGGGAAGGACACACCCTCACACACAGCGAGGGAGGGACACACACACACAGCGAGGGAGGGACACACACACAGACAGCGAGGGAGGGACACACACACACACAGCGAGGGAGGGACACACACACACACAGCCAGGGGGGAACACACACACACACACACACACACACAACGAGGAAGGGACACACACACACGCGCACACAGCGAGCGAGGGACACACACACACATACACACAGCGAGGGAGGGACACACACACAACGAGAGAGGGTCACACACACACAGACAGCGAGGGAGGGACACACACACACACACATCGAGGGAAGGACACACACACACACAGCGAGGGAAGGACACCCATGCACACACAGCGAGGGAGGGACACACACACACACACACACAGCGAGGGAAGGGCACACCCACACACACAGCGAGGGAAGGAAACACACACACACACAAAGCGAGGGAAGGACACCCACGCACACACAGCGAGGGAGGGACACACACACACACACAGCGAGGGAAGGACACCAACGCACACACACAGCGAGGGAGGGACACACTCACACACACAGCGAGGGAAGGACACCCACACACACACACAGCGAGGGAGGGACACACACACTCACAGTGAGGGAGGGACACACACACAGGGAGGGAGGGACACACACACACAGCGAGGGAGGGACACACATACACACAGCGAGGGAGGGACACGCACACAGCGAGGGAAGGACACACACACACACACACACAGCGAGTGATGGACACGGACACACCCACAGCGAGGGATGGACACACACACACACACACAGCAAGGGAGGGACTCAGACACACACAGCGAGGGAGGGACACACACGCTCACGGCGAGGGAGGGACACACACACACAGCGAGGGAGGGACACACACACACACAGCGAGGGAGGGACTCACACACACACAGCGAGGGAGGGACACACACACACACACACACACACAGACACACACAGCGAGGGAAGGACACCCACACACACAGCGAGGGAAGGACACACCCACACACACAGCGAGGGAGGGACACACACACACACAGCGTGGGAGGGACACACACACACACAGCCAGGGAGGAACACACACACACACAGCGAGGGAGGGGCACACACACACACACAGCGAGGGAGCGACACACAAACACACACAGCGAGGGAAGGACACACACACACAGCGAGGGAGGGACACACACACACAGCGAGGGAAAGACACACACACATACAGCGAGGGAAGGACACCCACGCACACACAGCGAGGGAGGGACACACAAACACACACAGCGAGGGATGGACACCCACGCACACACACAGCGAGGGAGGGACACACACACACACACAGCCAGAGAAGGACACCCACACACACACACAGCGAGGGAGGGACACACACACACACACACACACACACACACACACAGCGAGGGAAGGACACCCACACACACACACAGCGAGGGAAGGTCACCCACGCACACACACAGCGAGGGAGGGACACACACTCACACACAGCGAGGGAGGAACACACACACACAGCGAGGGAGGGACACACACACACACACAGCGAGGGAGGCACACACACACACTCACAACGATGGAGGGACACACACACACACACAGCGAGGGAGGGACACACAAACACACTCACAGCGCGGGAGGGACACACACACACAGCGAGGGAGGGACACACACACACACACACAGCGAGGGAGGGACACACACACACACACACACACAGCGAGGGAAGGACACACACACACACACACAGCGAGGGAAGGACACACACAAACACAGCGAGGGAGGGACACACACACACACAGCGAGGGAGGGACACACACACACACAGCGAGGGAGGGACACACACACTCACAGCGAGTGAACGACACACGCACACACACAGCGAGGGAAGGACACACGCACACTCAGCGAGGGAGGGACACACACACAGCGAGGGAGGGACACACACACACAGCGAGGGAGGGACACACATACACACAGCGAGGGAGGGACACGCACACAGCGAGGGAAGGACCCACACACACACACAGCGAGGGATGGACACGCACACACACACACAGCGATGGATGGACACACACACACACACACACAGCAGGGGGAGGGACACAGACACACAAAGCGAGGGAGGGACACACACACACAGCGAGGGAGGGACACACACACACACAGCGAGGGAGGGACTCACACACACACAGTGAGGGAGGTACACACACACACACGCACACACACAGCGAGGGAAGGACACCCACACACACAGCGAGGGAAGGACACACCCACACACACAGCGAGGGAGGGACACACACACACAGCGAGGGAGGGACACACACACAGACAGCGAGGGAGGGACACACACACACACACACAGCGAGGGAGGGACACACACACACACAGCCGGGGGGAACACACACACACACACAGCGAGGGAGGGACACACACACACACACAGCGAGGGAGCGACACACAAACACACACAGCGAGGGAGGGACACACACACACACAGCGAGGGAGGGACACACACACACACACACAGCGAGGGAGGGACACACACACACAGCGAGGGAGGGACACACACACACACACACAGCGTGGGAGCGACACACAAACACACACAGCGAGGTTGGGATACACGCACACACAGCGAGGGAGGGACACACACACACACAACGAGGGAGGCACACACACACACACTCACAACGAGGGAGGGACACACACACACACACAGCGAGGGAGGGACACACACACACTAACATCGAGGGATGGACACACACACACACACAGCGAGGGAGGGACACACACACACACACACACACAGCGAGTGAGGGACACACACACACACACACGCACAGCGAGGGAAGGACACACACACACACACATAGCGAGGGAAGGACACACACACACACAGCGAGGGAGGGACACACACACACACAGCGAGGGAGGGACACACACACACACAGCGAGGGAGGGACACACACACACACACAGCGAGGGAAGGACACACACACTCACGGCGAGGGAAGGACACACGCACACACACAGCGAGGGAGGGACACACGCACACACAGCGAGGGAGGGACACACACACAGCGAGGGTGGGACACACACACACAGCGAGGGAGGGACACACATACACACAGCGAGGGACGGACACGCACACAGCAAGGGAAGGACACACACACACACACAGCGAGGGATGGACACACACACACACACACACAGCGATGGATGGACACACACACACACACACAGCGAGGGAGGGACACAGACACACAAAGCGAGGGAGGGACACACACACGCGCACAGCGAGGGAGGGACACACACACACAGCGAGGGAGGGGGACACACACACACAGCGAGGGAGGGACTCACACACACACAGCGAGGGAGGAAGACACACACACACACACACAGCGAGGGAAGGACACCCACACACACAGCGAGGGAAGGACACACCCACACACACAGCGAGGGAGGGACACACACACACAGCGAGGGAGGGACACACACACACACAGCGAGGGAGGGACACACACACACACAGCGAGGGAGGGACACACACACACACAGCCAGGGAGGGACACACACACACAGCGAGGGAGGGACACACACACAGCGATGGAGCGACACACAAACACACACAGCGAGGGAGGGACACACACACACACAGCGAGGGAGGGACACACACACACACACAGCGAGGGAGGGACACACACACACACACAGCGAGGGAGGGACACACACACACACAGCGAGGGAGGGACACACACACACACAGCGAGGGTGGGACACACACACACACAGGGAGGGAGGGACACACACACACAGCGAGGGAGGGACACACACACACACACAGCGAGAGAGGGACACACACACACACACACAGCGTTGGAGGGACACGCACACACACACAGCGAGGGAGGGACACACAAACACACACAGCGAGGGAGGGACACACACACACACAGCGAGGGAGGGACACACACACACACACAGCGAGGGAGGGACACACACACACACAGCGAGGGAGGGACACACACACACACAGCGAGGGAGGGACACACACACACACAGCGAGGGTGGGACACACACACACACAGCGAGGGAGGGACACACACACAGCGAGGGAAGGACACCCATGCACACACAGCGAGGGAGGGACACACACACTCACACACACAGCGAGGGAAGGACACACCCACACACACACAGCGAGGGAAGGAAACACACACACACAAAGCGAGGGAAGGACACCCACGCACACTCAGCGAGGGAGGGACACACACAGCGAGGGAAGGACACCCACGCACACACACAGCGAGGGAGGGACACACACACACACACAGCGAGGGAAGGACACCCACACACACACACAGCGACGGAGGGACACACACACACACAGCGAGGGAGGGACACACACACACACACACACACACACAGCGAGGGAAGGACACACACACACACACAGCGAGGGAAGGACACCCACGCACACACACAGTGAGGGAGGGACACACACACACACACAGCGAGGGAGGGACACACACACACACAGCGAGGAAGGGACACACACACACACAGCTTGGGAGGGACACACACTCACACACAGCGATGGAGGGACACACACACACACACAGCGAGGGAGGGACACACACACACTCACAACGAGGGAGGGACACACACACACACAGCGAGGGAGGGACACACACACACACTCACAGCGAGGGAGGGACACACACACACACACACACAGCGAGGGAGGGACACACACACACACACACACACACAGCGAGGGAGGGACACACACACACACACACAGCGAGGGAAGGACACACACACACACACACAGCGAGGGAAGGACACACACACACACAGCGAGGGAAGGACACACACACCCACAGTGAGGGAGGGACACACACACACACACCGCGAGGGAGGGACACACACACACAGCGAGGGAAGGACACACACACTCACAGCGAGTGAAGGACACACGCACACACACAGCGAGGGAAGGACACACGCACACACACACAGCGAGTGTTGGACACGGACACACCCACAGCGAGGGATGGACACACACACACACACACAGCAAGGGAGGGACTCAGACACACACAGCGAGGGAGGGACACACACACGCTCACGGCGAAGGAGGGACACACACACACAGCGAGGGAGGGACACACACACACACAGCGAGGGAGGGACTCACACACACACAGCGAGGGAGGGACACACACACACACACACACACACACAGACACACACAGCGAGGGAAGGACACCCACACACACAGCGAGGGAAGGACACACCCACACACACAGCGAGGGAGGGACACACACACACACAGCGCGGGAGGGACACACACACACACAGCCAGGGAGGAACACACACACACACAGCGAGGGAGGGGCACACACACACACACACAGCGAGTGAGCGACACACAAACACACACAGCGAGGGAAGGACACACACACACAGCGAGGGAGGGACACAAACACACAGCGAGGGAAAGACACACACACATACAGCGAGGGAAGGACACCCACGCACACACAGCGAGGGAGGGACACACAAACACACACAGCGAGGGATGGACACCCACGCACACACACAGCGAGGGAGGGACACACACACACACACATAGCGAGAGAAGGACACCCACACACACACACAGCGAGGGAGGGACACACACACACACACACACACACACACAGCGAGGGAAGGACACCCACACACACACACAGCGAGGGAAGGACACACACACACACAGCGAGGGAAGGACACCCACGCACAGACACAGCGAGGGAGGGACACACACTCACACACAGCGAGGGAGGGACACACACACACACAGCGAGGGAGGGACACACACACACACACAGCGTGGGAGGGAAACACACGCACACACAGCGAGGGAGGGACACACACACACACACAGCGAGGGAGGCACACACACACACTCACAACGATGGAGGGACACACACACACACACACAGCGAGGGAGGGACACACACACACACTCACAGCGCGGGAGGGACACACACACACAGCGAGAGAGGGACACACACACACACACCAGCGAGGGAGGGACACACACACACACACACAGCGAGGGAAGGACACACACACACACACACAGCGAGGGAAGGACACACACACACACAGCGAGGGAGGGACACACACACACACACAGCGAGGGAGGGACACACACACTCACAGCGAGTGAACGACACACGCACACACACAGCGAGGGAAGGACACACGCACACACAGCGAGGGAGGGACACACACACAGCGAGGGAGGGACACACACACACAGCGAGGGAGGGACACACATACACACAGCGAGGGAGGGACACGCACACAGCGAGGGAAGGACACACACACACACACAGCGAGGGATGGACACGCACACACACACACAGCGATGGATGGACACACACACACACACACACAGCGAGGGAGGGACACAGACACACAAAGCGATGGGGGGACACACACACACAGCGAGGGAGGGACACACACACACACACAGCGAGGGAGGGACTCACACACACACAGTGAGGGAGGTACACACACACACACGCACACACACAGCGAGGGAAGGACACCCACACACACAGCGAGGGAAGGACACACCCTCACACACAGCGAGGGAGGGACACACACACACAGCGAGGGAGGGACACACACACAGACAGCGAGGGAGGGACACACACACACACAGCGAGGGAGGGACACACACACACACAGCCAGGGGGGAACACACACACACACACACACACACACAACGAGGAAGGGACACACACACACGCGCACACAGCGAGCGAGGGACACACACACACATACACACAGCGAGGGAGGGACACACACACAACGAGAGAGGGTCACACACACACAGACAGCGAGGGAGGGACACACACACACACACATCGAGGGAAGGACACACACACACACAGCGAGGGAAGGACACCCATGCACACACAGCGAGGGAGGGACACACACACACACACACACAGCGAGGGAAGGGCACACCCACACACACAGCGAGGGAAGGAAACACACACACACACAAAGCGAGGGAAGGACACCCACGCACACACAGCGAGGGAGGGACACACACACACACACAGCGAGGGAAGGACACCAACGCACACACACAGCGAGGGAGGGACACACTCACACACACAGCGAGGGAAGGACACCCACACACACACACAGCGAGGGAGGGACACACACACTCACAGTGAGGGAGGGACACACACACAGGGAGGGAGGGACACACACACACAGCGAGGGAGGGACACACATACACACAGCGAGGGAGGGACACGCACACAGCGAGGGAAGGACACACACACACACACACACAGCGAGTGATGGACACGGACACACCCACAGCGAGGGATGGACACACACACACACACACAGCAAGGGAGGGACTCAGACACACACAGCGAGGGAGGGACACACACGCTCACGGCGAGGGAGGGACACACACACACAGCGAGGGAGGGACACACACACACACAGCGAGGGAGGGACTCACACACACACAGCGAGGGAGGGACACACACACACACACACACACACAGACACACACAGCGAGGGAAGGACACCCACACACACAGCGAGGGAAGGACACACCCACACACACAGCGAGGGAGGGACACACACACACACAGCGTGGGAGGGACACACACACACACAGCCAGGGAGGAACACACACACACACAGCGAGGGAGGGGCACACACACACACACAGCGAGGGAGCGACACACAAACACACACAGCGAGGGAAGGACACACACACACAGCGAGGGAGGGACACACACACACAGCGAGGGAAAGACACACACACATACAGCGAGGGAAGGACACCCACGCACACACAGCGAGGGAGGGACACACAAACACACACAGCGAGGGATGGACACCCACGCACACACACAGCGAGGGAGGGACACACACACACACACAGCCAGAGAAGGACACCCACACACACACACAGCGAGGGAGGGACACACACACACACACACACACACACACACACACAGCGAGGGAAGGACACCCACACACACACACAGCGAGGGAAGGTCACCCACGCACACACACAGCGAGGGAGGGACACACACTCACACACAGCGAGGGAGGAACACACACACACAGCGAGGGAGGGACACACACACACACACAGCGAGGGAGGCACACACACACACTCACAACGATGGAGGGACACACACACACACACAGCGAGGGAGGGACACACAAACACACTCACAGCGCGGGAGGGACACACACACACAGCGAGGGAGGGACACACACACACACACACAGCGAGGGAGGGACACACACACACACACACACACAGCGAGGGAAGGACACACACACACACACACAGCGAGGGAAGGACACACACAAACACAGCGAGGGAGGGACACACACACACACAGCGAGGGAGGGACACACACACACACAGCGAGGGAGGGACACACACACTCACAGCGAGTGAACGACACACGCACACACACAGCGAGGGAAGGACACACGCACACTCAGCGAGGGAGGGACACACACACAGCGAGGGAGGGACACACACACACAGCGAGGGAGGGACACACATACACACAGCGAGGGAGGGACACGCACACAGCGAGGGAAGGACCCACACACACACACAGCGAGGGATGGACACGCACACACACACACAGCGATGGATGGACACACACACACACACACACAGCAGGGGGAGGGACACAGACACACAAAGCGAGGGAGGGACACACACACACAGCGAGGGAGGGACACACACACACACAGCGAGGGAGGGACTCACACACACACAGTGAGGGAGGTACACACACACACACGCACACACACAGCGAGGGAAGGACACCCACACACACAGCGAGGGAAGGACACACCCACACACACAGCGAGGGAGGGACACACACACACAGCGAGGGAGGGACACACACACAGACAGCGAGGGAGGGACACACACACACACACACAGCGAGGGAGGGACACACACACACACAGCCGGGGGGAACACACACACACACACAGCGAGGGAGGGACACACACACACACACAGCGAGGGAGCGACACACAAACACACACAGCGAGGGAGGGACACACACACACACAGCGAGGGAGGGACACACACACACACACACAGCGAGGGAGGGACACACACACACAGCGAGGGAGGGACACACACACACACACACAGCGTGGGAGCGACACACAAACACACACAGCGAGGTTGGGATACACGCACACACAGCGAGGGAGGGACACACACACACACAACGAGGGAGGCACACACACACACACTCACAACGAGGGAGGGACACACACACACACACAGCGAGGGAGGGACACACACACACTAACATCGAGGGATGGACACACACACACACACAGCGAGGGAGGGACACACACACACACACACACACAGCGAGTGAGGGACACACACACACACACACGCACAGCGAGGGAAGGACACACACACACACACATAGCGAGGGAAGGACACACACACACACAGCGAGGGAGGGACACACACACACACAGCGAGGGAGGGACACACACACACACAGCGAGGGAGGGACACACACACACACACAGCGAGGGAAGGACACACACACTCACGGCGAGGGAAGGACACACGCACACACACAGCGAGGGAGGGACACACGCACACACAGCGAGGGAGGGACACACACACAGCGAGGGTGGGACACACACACACAGCGAGGGAGGGACACACATACACACAGCGAGGGACGGACACGCACACAGCAAGGGAAGGACACACACACACACACAGCGAGGGATGGACACACACACACACACACACAGCGATGGATGGACACACACACACACACACAGCGAGGGAGGGACACAGACACACAAAGCGAGGGAGGGACACACACACGCGCACAGCGAGGGAGGGACACACACACACAGCGAGGGAGGGGGACACACACACACAGCGAGGGAGGGACTCACACACACACAGCGAGGGAGGAAGACACACACACACACACACAGCGAGGGAAGGACACCCACACACACAGCGAGGGAAGGACACACCCACACACACAGCGAGGGAGGGACACACACACACAGCGAGGGAGGGACACACACACACACAGCGAGGGAGGGACACACACACACACAGCGAGGGAGGGACACACACACACACAGCCAGGGAGGGACACACACACACAGCGAGGGAGGGACACACACACAGCGATGGAGCGACACACAAACACACACAGCGAGGGAGGGACACACACACACACAGCGAGGGAGGGACACACACACACACACAGCGAGGGAGGGACACACACACACACACAGCGAGGGAGGGACACACACACACACAGCGAGGGAGGGACACACACACACACAGCGAGGGTGGGACACACACACACACAGGGAGGGAGGGACACACACACACAGCGAGGGAGGGACACACACACACACACAGCGAGAGAGGGACACACACACACACACACAGCGTTGGAGGGACACGCACACACACACAGCGAGGGAGGGACACACAAACACACACAGCGAGGGAGGGACACACACACACACAGCGAGGGAGGGACACACACACACACACAGCGAGGGAGGGACACACACACACACAGCGAGGGAGGGACACACACACACACAGCGAGGGAGGGACACACACACACACAGCGAGGGTGGGACACACACACACACAGCGAGGGAGGGACACACACACAGCGAGGGAAGGACACCCATGCACACACAGCGAGGGAGGGACACACACACTCACACACACAGCGAGGGAAGGACACACCCACACACACACAGCGAGGGAAGGAAACACACACACACAAAGCGAGGGAAGGACACCCACGCACACTCAGCGAGGGAGGGACACACACAGCGAGGGAAGGACACCCACGCACACACACAGCGAGGGAGGGACACACACACACACACAGCGAGGGAAGGACACCCACACACACACACAGCGACGGAGGGACACACACACACACAGCGAGGGAGGGACACACACACACACACACACACACACAGCGAGGGAAGGACACACACACACACACAGCGAGGGAAGGACACCCACGCACACACACAGTGAGGGAGGGACACACACACACACACAGCGAGGGAGGGACACACACACACACAGCGAGGAAGGGACACACACACACACAGCTTGGGAGGGACACACACTCACACACAGCGATGGAGGGACACACACACACACACAGCGAGGGAGGGACACACACACACTCACAACGAGGGAGGGACACACACACACACAGCGAGGGAGGGACACACACACACACTCACAGCGAGGGAGGGACACACACACACACACACACAGCGAGGGAGGGACACACACACACACACACACACACAGCGAGGGAGGGACACACACACACACACACAGCGAGGGAAGGACACACACACACACACACAGCGAGGGAAGGACACACACACACACAGCGAGGGAAGGACACACACACCCACAGTGAGGGAGGGACACACACACACACACCGCGAGGGAGGGACACACACACACAGCGAGGGAAGGACACACACACTCACAGCGAGTGAAGGACACACGCACACACACAGCGAGGGAAGGACACACGCACACACAGCGAGGGACGGACACACACACAGCGAGGGAGGGACACACACACACAGCGGGGGAGGGACACACATACACACAGCGAGGGAGGGACACGCACACAGCGAGGGAAGGACACACACACACACAGCGAGGGATGGACACACACACACAGCGAGGGATGGACACACACACACGCTCACAGCGAGGGAGGGACACACACACACACAGCGAGGGAGGGACTCACACACACACAGCGAGGGAGGGACACACACACACACACACACACACACAGCGAGGGAAGGACACCCATACGCACAGCGAGGGAAGGACACACCCACACACACAGCGAGGGAGGGACACACACACACACAGCGAGGGAGGGACACACACACACAGCGAGGGATGGACACACACACACACAGCGAGGGAGGGACACACACACAGCGAGGGAGGGACACACACACAGCGAGGGAGGGACACCCACACACACACACAGCGAGGGAGGGACACACACACACACAGCGAGGGAGGGACACACACACACACAACGAGGGAGGGACACACACACACACACACAACGAGGGAGGGACACACACACACACACAGCAAGGGAGGGAGACAAACACACTCACAGCGAGGGAGGGACACACACACACACACAGCGAGGGAAGGACACACACACACACACAGCGAGGGAGGGACACACACACACAAACAACGAGGGAGGGACACACACACAGCGAGGGAAGGACACACACGCGCCCACAGCGAGGGAGGGACACACACACACACACAGCGAGGGAGGGACACACACACACAGACAGCGAGGGAAGGACATACACACACACAGCGAGGGAAGGACACCCATGCACACACAGCGAGGGAGGGATATACACACACACACACACACACAGCGAGTAAACGACACACCCACACACACACAGCGAGGGAAGGAAACACACACACACAAAGCGAGGGAAGGACACGCACGCACACACACAGCGAGGGAAGGACACCCACACCCACACACAGCCAGGGAGGGACACACACACTCACAGCGAGGGAGGGACACACACGCACACACACACACACAGCGAGGGAAGGACACACACACACACAGCGAGGGAAGGACACCCACGCACACACACAGCGAGGGAGGGACACACACACACACACAGCGAGGGAGGGACTCACACACACACAGCGAGGGAGGAAGACACACACACACACACACAGCGAGGGAAGGACACCCACACACACAGCGAGGGAAGGACACACCCACACACACAGCGAGGGAGGGACACACACACACAGCGAGGGAGGGACACACACACACACAGCGAGGGAGGGACACACACACACACAGCGAGGGAGGGACACACACACACACAGCCAGGGAGGGACACACACACACAGCGAGGGAGGGACACACACACAGCGATGGAGCGACACACAAACACACACAGCGAGGGAGGGACACACACACACACAGCGAGGGAGGGACACACACACACACACAGCGAGGGAGGGACACACACACACACACAGCGAGGGAGGGACACACACACACACAGCGAGGGAGGGACACACACACACACAGCGAGGGTGGGACACACACACACACAGGGAGGGAGGGACACACACACACAGCGAGGGAGGGACACACACACACACACAGCGAGAGAGGGACACACACACACACACACAGCGTTGGAGGGACACGCACACACACACAGCGAGGGAGGGACACACAAACACACACAGCGAGGGAGGGACACACACACACACAGCGAGGGAGGGACACACACACACACACAGCGAGGGAGGGACACACACACACACAGCGAGGGAGGGACACACACACACACAGCGAGGGTGGGACACACACACACACAGCGAGGGAGGGACACACACACACAGCGAGGGAAGGACACCCATGCACACACAGCGAGGGAGGGACACACACACTCACACACACAGCGAGGGAAGGACACACCCACACACACACAGCGAGGGAAGGAAACACACACACACAAAGCGAGGGAAGGACACCCACGCACACTCAGCGAGGGAGGGACACACACAGCGAGGGAAGGACACCCACGCACACACACAGCGAGGGAGGGACACACACACACACACAGCGAGGGAAGGACACCCACACACACACACAGCGACGGAGGGACACACACACACACAGCGAGGGAGGGACACACACACACACACACACACACACAGCGAGGGAAGGACACACACACACACACAGCGAGGGAAGGACACCCACGCACACACACAGTGAGGGAGGGACACACACACACACACAGCGAGGGAGGGACACACACACACACAGCGAGGAAGGGACACACACACACACAGCTTGGGAGGGACACACACTCACACACAGCGATGGAGGGACACACACACACACACAGCGAGGGAGGGACACACACACACTCACAACGAGGGAGGGACACACACACACACAGCGAGGGAGGGACACACACACACACTCACAGCGAGGGAGGGACACACACACACACACACACAGCGAGGGAGGGACACACACACACACACACACACACAGCGAGGGAGGGACACACACACACACACACAGCGAGGGAAGGACACACACACACACACACAGCGAGGGAAGGACACACACACACACAGCGAGGGAAGGACACACACACCCACAGTGAGGGAGGGACACACACACACACACCGCGAGGGAGGGACACACACACACAGCGAGGGAAGGACACACACACTCACAGCGAGTGAAGGACACACGCACACACACAGCGAGGGAAGGACACACGCACACACAGCGAGGGACGGACACACACACAGCGAGGGAGGGACACACACACACAGCGGGGGAGGGACACACATACACACAGCGAGGGAGGGACACGCACACAGCGAGGGAAGGACACACACACACACAGCGAGGGATGGACACACACACACAGCGAGGGATGGACACACACACACGCTCACAGCGAGGGAGGGACACACACACACACAGCGAGGGAGGGACTCACACACACACAGCGAGGGAGGGACACACACACACACACACACACACACAGCGAGGGAAGGACACCCATACGCACAGCGAGGGAAGGACACACCCACACACACAGTGAGGGAGGGACACACACACACACAGCGAGGGAGGGACACACACACACAGCGAGGGATGGACACACACACACACAGCGAGGGAGGGACACACACACAGCGAGGGAGGGACACACACACAGCGAGGGAGGGACACCCACACACACACACAGCGAGGGAGGGACACACACACACACAGCGAGGGAGGGACACACACACACACAACGAGGGAGGGACACACACACACACACACAACGAGGGAGGGACACACACACACACACAGCAAGGGAGGGAGACAAACACACTCACAGCGAGGGAGGGACACACACACACACACAGCGAGGGAAGGACACACACACACACACAGCGAGGGAGGGACACACACACACAAACAACGAGGGAGGGACACACACACACACACAGCGAGGGAAGGACACACACGCGCCCACAGCGAGGGAGGGACACACACACACACACAGCGAGGGAGGGACACACACACACAGACAGCGAGGGAAGGACATACACACACACAGCGAGGGAAGGACACCCATGCACACACAGCGAGGGAGGGATATACACACACACACACACACACAGCGAGTAAACGACACACCCACACACACACAGCGAGGGAAGGAAACACACACACACAAAGCGAGGGAAGGACACGCACGCACACACACAGCGAGGGAAGGACACCCACACCCACACACAGCCAGGGAGGGACACACACACTCACAGCGAGGGAGGGACACACACGCACACACACACACACAGCGAGGGAAGGACACACACACACACAGCGAGGGAAGGACACCCACGCACACACACAGCGAGGGAGGGACACACACACACACACAGCGAGGGAAGGACACACACACACAGCGAGGGAGGGACACACACACACACAGCGAGGGAGGGACACACACACACACACACACACAGCGTGGGAGGGACACACACGCACACACAGCGAGGGAGGGACACACACACACACACAGCGAGGGAGGGACACACACACACTCACAGCGAGGGAGGGACACACACACACATACACAGCGAGGGAGGGACACACACACACAAACACACACAGCGAGGGAGGGACACACACACACACACACAGCGAGGGAAGGACACACACACACACACACAGCGAGGGAAGGACACACACACACACAGCGAGGGAGGGACACACACACACACAGCGAGGGAGGGACACACACACACACAACGAGGGAGGGACACACACACACACACACAACGAGGGAGGGACACACACACACACACAGCAAGGGAGGGAGACAAACACACTCACAGCGAGGGAGGGACACACACACACACACAGCGAGGGAAGGACACACACACACACACAGCGAGGGAGGGACACACACACACAAACAACGAGGGAGGGACACACACACACACACAGCGAGGGAAGGACACACACGCGCCCACAGCGAGGGAGGGACACACACACACACACAGCGAGGGAGGGACACACACACACAGACAGCGAGGGAAGGACATACACACACACAGCGAGGGAAGGACACCCATGCACACACAGCGAGGGAGGGATATACACACACACACACACACACAGCGAGTAAACGACACACCCACACACACACAGCGAGGGAAGGAAACACACACACACAAAGCGAGGGAAGGACACGCACGCACACACACAGCGAGGGAAGGACACCCACACCCACACACAGCCAGGGAGGGACACACACACTCACAGCGAGGGAGGGACACACACGCACACACACACACACAGCGAGGGAAGGACACACACACACACAGCGAGGGAAGGACACCCACGCACACACACAGCGAGGGAGGGACACACACACACACACAGCGAGGGAAGGACACACACACACAGCGAGGGAGGGACACACACACACACAGCGAGGGAGGGACACACACACACACACACACACAGCGTGGGAGGGACACACACGCACACACAGCGAGGGAGGGACACACACACACACACAGCGAGGGAGGGACACACACACACTCACAGCGAGGGAGGGACACACACACACACACACAGCGAGGGAGGGACACACACACACACACACACACAGCGAGGGAGGGACACACACACACACACACAGCGAGGGAAGGACACACACACACACACACAGCGAGGGAAGGACACACACACACACAGCGAGGGAAGGACCCACACACCCACAGTGAGGGAGGGACACACACACACACACCGCGAGGGAGGGACACACACACACAGCGAGGGAAGGACACACACACTCACAGCGAGTGAAGGACACACGCACACACACAGCGAGGGAAGGACACACGCACACACAGCGAGGGACGGACACACACACAGCGAGGGAGGGAGACACACACACAGCGGGGGAGGGACACACATACACACAGCGAGGGAGGGACACGCACACAGCGAGGGAAGGACACACACACACACAGCGAGGGATGGACACACACACACAGCGAGGGATGGACACACACACACGCTCACAGCGAGGGAGGGACACACACACACACAGCGAGGGAGGGACTCACACACACACAGCGAGGGAGGGACACACACACACACACACACACACACAGCGAGGGAAGGACACCCATACGCACAGCGAGGGAAGGACACACCCACACACACAGCGAGGGAGGGACACACACACACACAGCGAGGGAGGGACACACACACACAGCGAGGGATGGACACACACACACACAGCGAGGGAGGGACACACACACAGCGAGGGAGGGACACACACACAGCGAGGGAGGGACACACACACACACACACAGCGAGGGAGGGACACACACACACACACAGAGAGGGAAGGACACACACACACAGCGAGGGAGGGACACACACACAGCGAGGGAGGGACACACACACACTCACAGCGAGGGAGGGAGTCACACACACACACAGCGAGGGAAGGACACACACACACACAGCGAGGGAGGGACACACACACACACAACGAGGGAGGGACACACACACACACACACAACGAGGGAGGGACACACACACACACACAGCAAGGGAGGGAGACAAACACACTCACAGCGAGGGAGGGACACACACACACACACAGCGAGGGAAGGACACACACACACACAGCGAGGGAGGGACACACACACACAAACAACGAGGGAGGGACACACACACACACACAGCGAGGGAAGGACACACACGCGCCCACAGCGAGGGAGGGACACACACACACACACAGCGAGGGAGGGACACACACACACAGACAGCGAGGGAAGGACATACACACACACAGCGAGGGAAGGACACCCATGCACACACAGCGAGGGAGGGACATACACACACACACACACACACAGCGAGTAAACGACACACCCACACACACACAGCGAGGGAAGGAAACACACACACACAAAGCGAGGGAAGGACACGCACGCACACACACAGCGAGGGAAGGACACCCACACCCACACACAGCCAGGGAGGGACACACACACTCACAGCGAGGGAGGGACACACACGCACACACACACACACAGCGAGGGAAGGACACACACACACACAGCGAGGGAAGGACACCCACGCACACACACAGCGAGGGAGGGACACACACACACACACAGCGAGGGAAGGACACACACACACAGCGAGGGAGGGACACACACACACACAGCGAGGGAGGGACACACACACACACACACACAGCGTGGGAGGGACACACACGCACACACAGCGAGGGAGGGACACACACACACACACACAGCGAGGGAGGGACACACACACACTCACAACGAGGGAGGAACACACACACACACACACAGCGAGGGAGGGACACACACACACACTCACAGCGAGGGAGGGACTACCACAAACACACACACAGCGAGGGAGGGACACACACACACACACACACACACACAGCGAGGGAGGGACACACACACACACACACAGACAGCGAGGGAAGGACACACACACACACACACACAGCGAGGGAAGGACACACACACACACACACAGCGAGGGAGGGACACACACACACACACACAGCGAGGGAGGGACACACACACACACACACACACACACAGCGAGGGAGGGACACACACACACAGCGAGGGAAGGACACACACACTCACAGCGAGTGAAAGACACACGCACACACACAGCGAGGGAAGGACACACGCACACACAGCGAGGGACGGACACACACACAGCGAGGGAGGGACACACACACACAGCGGGGGAGGGACACACATACACACAGCGAGGGAGGGACACGCACACAGCGAGGGAAGGACACACACACACACACACACAGCGAGGGATGGACACACACACACACACAGCGAGGGATGGACACACACACACACACAGCGAGGGAGGGACACACACACGCTCACAGCGAGGGAGGGACACACACACACAGCGAGGGAGGGACACACACACACACAGCGAGGGAGGGACAAACACATTCACACAGCGAGGGAGGGACACACACACACACACACACACACACACACACAGCGAGGGAAGGACACCCACACGCACAGCGAGGGAAGGACACACCCACACACACAGCGAGGGAGGGACACACACACACAGCGAGGGAGGGACACACACACACACAGCGAGGGAGGGACACACACGCACACAGCGAGGGAGGGACACACACACACAGCGAGGGAGGGACACACACACAGCGAGGGAGGGACACACACACACACACAGCGAGGGAAGGACACACACACACACACAGCGAGGGAAGGACACACACACACAGCGAGGGAGGGACACACACACAGCGAGGGAGGGTTACACACAAACACACACAGCGAGGGAGGGACACACACACACTCACAGCGAGGGAGGGAGTCACACACACACACGGCGAGGGAAGGACACACACACACAGCGAGGGAGGGACACACACACACACACAACGAGGGAGGGACACACACACACACACAACGAGGAAGGGACACACACACACACACAGCGAGGGAGGGAGACAAACACACTCACAGCGAGGGAGGGACACACACACACACACAGCGAGGGAAGGACACACACACACACACACAGCGAGGGAGGGACACACACACACACACAACGAGGGAGGGACACACACACACACACAACGAGGGAGGGACACACACACACACACAGCGAGGGAGGGACACACACACACACACAGCGAGGGAAGGACACACACACACAGAGCGAGGGACACACACACACACACACAGCGTGGGAGCGACACACAAACACACACAGCGAGGTTGGGACACACGCACACACAGCGAGGGAGGGACACACACACACACACAGCGAGGGAGGCACACACACACACACTCACAACGAGGGAGGGACACACACACACACACACAGCGAGGGAGGGACACACACACACTAACATCGAGGGATGGACACACACACACACAGCGAGGGAGGGACACACACACACACACACACACACAGCGAGTGAGGGACACACACACACACACGCACAGCGAGGGAAGGACACACACACACACACACATAGCGAGGGAAGGACACACACACACACAGCGAGGGAGGGACACACACACACACAGCGAGGGAGGGACACACACACACACAGCGAGGGAGGGACACACACACACACACAGCGAGGGAAGGACACACACACTCACAGCGAGTGAAGGACACACGCACACACACAGCGAGGGAAGGACACACGCACACACAGCGAGGGAGGGACACACACACAGCGAGGGAGGGACACACACACACAGCGAGGGAGGGACACACATACACACAGCGAGGGAGGGACACGCACACAGCGAGGGAAGGACACACACACACACACAGCGAGGGATGGACACACACACACACACACACAGCGATGGATGGACACACACACACACACACAGCGAGGGAGGGACACAGACACACAAAGCGAGGGAGGGACACACACACGCGCACAGCGAGGGAGGGACACACACACACAGCGAGGGAGGGACACACACACACACAGCGAGGGAGGGACTCACACACACACAGCGAGGGAGGTACACACACACACACACACACACACACAGCGAGGGAAGGACACCCACACACACAGCGAGGGAAGGACACACCCACACACACAGCGAGGGAGGGACACACACACACAGCGAGGGAGGGACACACACACACACAGCGAGGGAGGGACACACACACACAGCGAGGGAGGGACACACACACACACAGCCAGGGAGGGACACACACACACAGCGAGGGAGGGACACACACACAGCGAGGGAGCGACACACAAGCACACACAGCGAGGGAGGGACACACACACACACACAGCGAGGGAGGGACACACACACACACAGCGAGGGAGGGACACACACACACACAGCGAGGGTGGGCCACACACACACACAGCGAGGGAGGGACACACACACACAGCGAGGGAAGGACACACCCACACACACAGCGAGGGAGGGACACACACACACAGCGAGGGAGGGACACACACACACACAGCGAGGGAGGGACACACACACACACAGCGAGGGACACACACACACACAGCGTTGGAGGGACACGCACACACACACAGCGAGGGAGGGACACACACACACACAGCGAGGGTGGGACACACACACACACAGCGAGGGAGGGACACACACACACAGCGAGGGAGGGACACACACACACACACAGCGAGAGAGGGACACACACACACACACACAGCGAGGGAGGCACACACACACACACACAGCGAGGGAAGGACACACACACACACAGCGAGGGACACACACATACACACAAAACAACGAGGGAGGGATACACACACACACACAGCGAGGGAGGGGGACACACACACAGCGAGGGAGGGACACACACACACGCGCACACAGCGAGGGAGGGACACACACAGACACACAGCGAGGGAGGGTCACACACACAACGAGAGAGGGACACACACACTCGGACAGCGAGGGAGGGACACACACACACACACAGCGAGGGAAGGACACACACACACACAGCGAGGGAAGGACACCCATGCACACACAGCGAGGGAGGGACACACACACTCACACACACAGCGAGGGAAGGACACACCCACACACACACTGCGAGGGAAGGAAACACACACACACAAAGCGAGGGAAGGACACCCACGCACACACAGCGAGGGAGGGACACACACACACACACAGCGAGGGAAGGACACCCACGCACACACACAGCGAGGGAGGGACACACATACACACACAGCGAGGGAAGGACACCCACACACACACACAGCGACGGAGGGACACACACACACACAGCGAGGGAGGGACACACACACACACACACACACACACACACACACAGCGAGGGAAGGACACACACACACACACAGCGAGGGAAGGACACCCACACACACACACAGTGAGGGAGGGACACACACACACACACACAGCGAGGGAGGGACACACACACACACAGCGAGGGAGGGACACACACACACACAGCGTGGGAGGGACACGCACGCACACACAGCGATGGAGGGACACACACACACACACACACACAGCGAGGGAGGGACACACACACACTCACAACGAGGGAGGGACACACACACACACAGCGAGGGAGGGACACACACACACACTCACAGCGAGGGAGGGACACACACACACACACACAGCGAGGGAGGGACACACACACACAAACACACAGCGAGGGAGGGACACACACACACACACAGCGAGGGAAGGACACACACACACACACAGCGAGGGAAGGACACACACACACACAGCGAGGGAAGGACACACACACCCACAGTGAGGGAGGGACACACACACACACACACCGCGAGGGAGGGACACACACACACAGCGAGGGAAGGACACACACACTCACAGCGAGTGAAGGACACACGCACACACACAGCGAGGGAAGGACACACGCACACACAGCGAGGAAGGGACACACACACAGCGAGGGAGGGATACACACAAACACACACAGCGAGGGAGGGACACACACACACACACACACAGCGAGGGAAGGAGACACACACACAGCGAGGGAAGGACACACACACACACACACAGCGAGGGAGGGACACACACACACACAGACAGCGAGGGAGGGACACACACACACACACACACACACAGCGAGGGAGGGACACACACACACAGCGAGGGAAGGACACACACACTCACAGCGAGTGAAGGACACACGCACACACACAGCGAGGGAAGGACACACGCACACACAGCGAGGGACGGACACACACACAGCGAGGGAGGGACACACACACACAGCGGGGGAGGGACACACATACACACAGCGAGGGAGGGACACGCACACAGCGAGGGAAGGACACACACACACACACACACAAGGAGGGATGGACACACACACACACACACAGCGAGGGATGGACACACACACAGACACAGCGAGGGAGGGACACAGACATACACAGCGAGGGAGGGACACACACACGCTCACAGCGAGGGAGGGACACACACACACAGCGAGGGAGGGACACACACACACACAGCGAGTGAGGGACAAACACATTCACACAGCGAGGGAGGGACACACACACACACACACACACACACACAGCGAGGGAAGGACACCCACACGCACAGCGAGGGAAGGACACACCCACACACACAGCGAGGGAGGGACACACACACACAGCGAGGGAGGGACACACACACACACAGCGAGGGAGGGACACACACACACACACAGCGAGGGAAGGACACACACACACAGCGAGGGAGGGACACACACACAGCGAGGGAGGGTTACACACAAACACACACAGCGAGGTAGGGACACACACACACTCACAGCGAGGGAGGGAGTCACACACACACACTGCGAGGGAAGGACACACACACACACAGCGAGGGAGGGACACACACACACACACAACGAGGGAGGGACACACACACTCACACAGCGAGGGAGGGAGACAAACACACTCACAGCGAGGGAGGGACACACACACACACACAGCGAGGGAAGGACACACACACACACACAGCGAGGGAGGGACACACACACACACACAACGAGGGAGGGACACACACACACACAACGAGGGAGGGACACACACACACACACAGCGAGGGAGGGACACACACACACACACAGCGAGGGAAGGACACACACACACAGAGCGAGGGACACACACACCCACACAACACAACGAGGGAGGGACACACACACACACACACACACAGCGAGGGAGGGACACACACACACTCACAGCGAGGGAGGGACACATACACACACAGCGAGGGAGGGACACACACACACGCGCACACAGCGAGGGAGGGACACACACACACACACAGCGAGGGAGGGACACACGCACAACGAGAGAGGGACACACACACACAGACAGCGAGGGAGGGACACACACACACACACAGCGAGGGAAGGACACACACACACACAGCGAGGGAAGGACACCCATGCACACACAGCGAGGGAGGGACACACACACACTCACAGCGAGGGAGGGAGTCACACACACACACGGCGAGGGAAGGACACACACACACACAGCGAGGGAGGGACACACACACACACACAACGAGGGAGGGACACACACACACACACAGCGAGGGAGGGAGACAAACACACTCACAGCGAGGGAGGGACACACACACACACACAGCGAGGGAAGGACACACACACACACACAGCGAGGGAGGGACACACACACACACACAACGAGGGAGGGACACACACACACACACAGCGAGGGAGGGACACACACACACACACAGCGAGGGAAGGACACACACACACAGACCGAGGGACACACACACCCACACAACACAACGAGGGAGGGACACACACACACACACACAGCGAGGGAGGGACACACACACACTCACAGCGAGGGAGGGACACATACACACACAGCGAGGGAGGGACACACACACACGCGCACACAGCGAGGGAGGGACACACACACACACACAGCGAGGGAGGGACACACGCACAACGAGAGAGGGACACACACACACAGACAGCGAGGGAGGGACACACACACACACACAGCGAGGGAAGGACACACACACACACAGCGAGGGAAGGACACCCATGCACACACAGCGAGGGAGGGACACACACACACACACACACACAGCGAGGGAAGGACACACCCACACACACACAGCGAGGGAAGGAAACACACACACACAATCAAGAGAAGGACACCCACGCACACACAGCAAGGGAGGGAAACACACACACACACAGCGAGGGACGGACACCCACACACACACACAGCGAGGGAGGGACACACACACACACAGCGAGGGAGGGACACACACACACACACACACACACACACACACAGCGAGGGAAGGACACACACACACACACACAGCGAGGGAGGGACACCCACGCACACACACAGCGAGGGAGGGACACACACACACACACAGCGAGGGAGGGACACACACACACAGCGAGGGAGGGACACACACAAACACAGCGAGGGAGGGACACACACACACATCGTGGGAGGGACACACACGCACACACAGCGAGGGAGGGACACACACACACACACACAGCGAGGGAGGGACACACACACACACACACAGCGAGGGTAGGACACACACACACACACAGCGAGGGAAGGACACACAAACACAGCGAGGGAGGGACACACACACACTCACAGCGAGGGAGGAACACACACACACACACAGCGAGCGAAGGACACACACACACAGCGAAGGAGGGACACACACACACACACAACGAGGGAGGGACACACGCACACACACAACGAGGGAGGGAGACAAACACACTCACAGCGAGGGAGGGACACACACAGCGAGGGAAGGACACACACACACAGCGAGGGAAGGACACACACACACAGCGAAGGAGGGACACACACACACACACAACGAGGGAGGGACACACACACACACACAGCGAGGGAGGGAGACAAACACACTCACAGCGAGGGAGGGACACACACACACACACAGCGAGGGAAAGACACACACACACACAGCGAGGGAGGGACACACACACACACACAACGAGGGAGGGACACACACACACACAGCGAGGGAGGGACACACACACACACAAAGCGAGGGAAGGACACACACACACACAGCGAGGGGGCGACACACACACACAACACAACGAGGGAGGGACACACACACACACACACAACGAGGGAGGGACACACACACACACACAGCGAGGGAGGGACACCCATGCACACACAGCGAGGGAGGGACACACACACACACACACACAGCGAGGGAAGGACACACCCACACACACACAGCGAGGGAAGGAAACACACACACACAAAGCGAGGGAAGGACACCCATGCACACACAGCGAGGGAGGGAAACACACACACACACAGCGAGGGAAGGACACCCACACACACACACAGCGAGGGAGGGACACACACACACACACACACACAGCGAGGGAAGGACACACACACACACACAGCGAGGGAAGGACACCCACGCACACACACAGCGAGGGAGGGACACACACACACACACAGCGAGGGAGGGACACACACACACAGCGAGGGAGGGACACACACACACACACAGCGAGGGAGGGACACACACACACATCGTGGGAGGGACAAACACGCACACACAGCGAGGGAGGGACACACACACACACACACAGCGAGGGAGGGACACACACACACACACAGCGAGGGTAGGACACACACACACACACAGCGAGGGAAGGACACACACACACACACACACAGCGAGGGAAGGACACACACACAGCGAGGGAGGGATACACACAAAGACACATAGCGAGGGAGGGACACACACACACTCACAGCGAGGGAGGGACACACACACACACACAGCGAGGGAAGGACACACACACACGGCGAGGGAGGGACACACACACACACACAGCGAGGGAGGGACACACACACACACACACACACACAGCGAGGGAAGGACACATACACACACAGCGAGGGAAGGACACCCACGCACACACACAGCGAGGGAGGGACACACACACACACAGCGAGGGAGGGACACACACACACAGCGAGGGAGGGACACACACACACACACAGCGAGGGAGGGATACACACGCACAGCGTGGGAGTGACACACACGCACACACAGCGAGGGAGGCACACACACACACACACACACAGCGAGGGAGGGACACACACACACACACACAGCGAGGGTAGGACACACACACACACACAGCGAGGGAAGGACACACACACACACACAGCGTGGGAAGGACACACAAACACAGCGAGGGAGGGACACACACACAGCGAGGGAGGGATACACACAAACTCACACAGCGAGGGAGGGACACACACACACTCACAGCGAGGGAGGGACACACACACACACACACAGCGAGGGAAGGACACACACACACAGCGAGGGAGGGACACACACACACACACAACGAGGGAGGGACACACGCACACACACAACGAGGGAGGGACACACACACACAGCGAGGGAGGGAGACAAACACACTCACAGCGAGGGAGGGATACACACACACACACAGCGAGGGAAGGACACACACACACAGCGAGGGAGGGACACACACACACACACAACGAGGGAGGGACACACACACACACACAGCGAGGGAGGGACACACACACACACACACAGCGAGGGAAGGACACACACACACACAGCGAGGGGGCGACACACACACACAACACAACGAGGGAGGGACACACACACACACACAACGAGGGAGGGACACACACTCACACACACAGCGAGGGAGGGACACACACACACTCACAGCGAGGGAGGGACACACACACACACAGCGAGGGAGGGACACACGCACACACAGCGAGGGAGGGACACACACACACAGCGAGGGAAGGACACACACACACACAGCGAGGAAGGGGCACACACACACACACAACGAGGGAGGGACACACACACACGCGCACACAGCGAGGGAGAGACACACACACACAGACAGCGAGGGAGGGACACACACACACACACACAGCGAGGGAATGACACACACACACACAGCGAGGGAAGGACACCCATGCACACACAGCGAGGGAGGGACACACACACACACACACACACACACAGCGAGGGAAGGACATACCCACACACACACAGTGAGGGAAGGAAACACACACACACAAAGCGAGGGAAGGACACCCACGCACACACAGCGAGGGAGGGACACACACACACACACAGCGAGGGAAGGACACCAAGGCACACACACAGCGAGGGAGGGACACACACACACACGCAGCGAGGGAAGGACACCCCCACACACACACAGCGAGGGAGGGACACACACACACACACAGCGAGGGAGGGACACAAACACACACACACACAGCGAGGGAAGGACACACACACACAGCGAGGGAAGGACACCCACGCACACACACAGCGAGGGAGGGACACACACACACACACAGCGAGGGAGGGACACACACACACAGCGAGGGAGGAACACACACACACACAGCGAGGGGGGGACACACACACACACAGCGTGGGAGGGACACACACGCACACACAGCGAGGGAGGGACACACACACACACATAGCGAGGGAGGGACACAATAACACTCACAACGAGGGAGGGACACACACACACACATAGCGAGGGAGGGACACACACACACACTCACAGCGAAGGAGGGACACACACACACACACACACACAGCGAGGGAGGGACACACACACTCACACAACGAGGGAGGGACACACACACACACATAGCGAGGGAGGGACACACACACACACTCACAGCGAAGGAGGGACACACACACACACACACACACAGCGAGGGAGGGACACACACACTCACACAGCGAGGGAAGGACACACACACACACAGCGAGGGGGCGACACACACACACAACACAGCGAGGGAGGGACACACACACACACACAGCGAGGGAAGGACACACACACACAGCGAGGGAGGGACACACACACACACACAACGAGGGAGGGACACACACACACACAGCGAGGGAGGGACACACACACACACACAGCGAGGGAAGGACACACACACACACAGCGAGGGGGCGACACACACACACAACACAACGAGGGAGGGACACACACACACGCACAACGAGGGAGGGACACACACACACACACAGCGAGGGATGGACACCCATGCACACACAGCGAGGGAGGGACACACTCACACACACACACACACAGCGAGGGAAGGACACACCTACACACACACAGCGAGGGAAGGAAACACACACACACAAAGCGAGGGATGGACACCCACGCACACACAGCGAGGGAGGGAAACACACACACACACACAGCGAGGGAAGGACACCCACACACACACACAGCGAGGGAGGGACACACACACACACAGCGAGGGAGGTACACACACACACACACACACACACAGCGAGGGAAGGACACACACACACACACAGCGAGGGAAGGACACCCACGCACACACACAGCGAGGGAGGGACACACACACACACACACAGCGAGGGAGGGACACACACACACAGCGAGGGAGGGACACACACACACACAGCGAGGGAGGGACACACACACACATCGTGGGAGGGACACACACGCACACACAGCGAGGGAGGGACACACACACACACACACAGCGAGGGAGGGACACACACACACACACAGCGAGGGTAGGACACACACACACACACAGCGAGGGAAGGACACACACACACACACACACAGCGTGGGAAGGACACACAAACACAGCGAGGGAGGGACACACACACAGCGAGGGAGGGATACACACAAAGACACACAGCGAGGGAGGGACACACACACACTCACAGCGAGGGAGGGACACACACACACACACACAGCGAGAGAAGGACACACACACACAGCGAGGGAGGGACACACACACACACACAGCGAGGGAGGGACACACACACACACACACACACACACACACAGCGAGGGAAGGACACACACACACACAGCGAGGGAAGGACACCCACGCACACACACAGCGAGGGAGGGACACACACACACACACAGCGAGGGAGGGACACACACACACAGCGAGGGAGGGACACACACACACACAGCGAGGGAGGGACACACACACACAGCGTGGGAGGGACACACACGCACACACAGCGAGGGAGGCACACACACACACACACACAGCGAGGGAGGGACACACACACACACACACAGCGAGGGTAGGACACACACACACACACAGCGAGGGAAGGACACACACACACACACACAGCGTGGGAAGGACACACAAACACAGCGAGGGAGGGACACACACACAGCGAGGGAGGGATACACAAAAACTCACACAGCGAGGGAGGGACACACACGCACTCACAGCGAGGGAGGGACACACACACACACACACAGCGAGGGAAGGACACACACACACAGCGAGGGAGGGACACACACACACACACAACGAGGGAGGGACACACGCACACACACAACGAGGGAGGGACACACACACACAGCGAGGGAGGGAGACAAACACACTCACAGCGAGGGAGGGACACACACACACACACAGCGAGGGAAGGACACACACACACAGCGAGGGAGGGACACACACACACACACAACGAGGGAGGGACACACACACACACACAGCGAGGGAGGGACACACACACACACACAGCGAGGGAAGGACACACACACACACAGCGAGGGGGCGACACACACACACAACACAACGAGGGAGGGACACACACACACACACAACGAGGGAGGGACACACACACACACACAGCGAGGGAGGGACACACACACACTCACAGCGAGGGAGGGACACACACACACACAGCGAGGGAGGGACACACGCACACACAGCGAGGGAGGGACACACACACACAGCGAGGGAAGGACACACACACACACAGCGAGGAAGGGGCACACACACACACACACAACGAGGGAGGGACACACACACACGCGCACACAGCGAGGGAGAGACACACACACACACACAGCGAGGGAGGGACACACGCACACACAGCGAGGGAGGGACACACACACACAGCGAGGGAAGGACACACACACACAGAGAGGAAGGGGCACACACACACACACACAACGAGGGAGGGACACACACACACGCGCACACAGCGAGGGAGAGACACACACACACACACAACGAGAGAGGGACACACACACACAGACAGCGAGGGAGGGACACACACACACACACAGCGAGGGAATGACACACACACACACAGCGAGGGAAGGACACCCATGCACACACAGCGAGGGAGGGACACACACACACACACACACACACACAGCGAGGGAAGGACATACCCACAAACACACAGTGAGGGAAGGAAACACACACACACAAAGCGAGGGAAGGACACCCACGCACACACAGCGAGGGAGGGACACACACACACACACAGCGAGGGAAGGACACCCACGCACACACACAGCGAGGGAGGGACACACACACACACGCAGCGAGGGAAGGACACCCACACACACACACAGCGAGGGAGGGACACACACACACACACAGCGAGGGAGGGACACAAACACACACACACACAGCGAGGGAAGGACACACACACACAGCGAGGGAAGGACACCCACGCACACACACAGCGAGGGTGGGACACACACACACACACAGCGAGGGAGGGACACACACACACAGCGAGGGAGGAACACACACACACACACAGCGAGGGAGGGACACACACACACACCGCGTGGGAGGGACACACACGCACACACAGCGAGGGAGGGACACACACACACACATAGCGAGGGAGGGACACAATAACACTCACAACGAGGGAGGGACACACACACACACATAGCGAGGGAGGGACACACACACACACTCACAGCGAAGGAGGGACACACACACACACACACACACAGCGAGGGAGGGACACACACACTCACACAGCGAGGGAGGGGCACACACACAAACACACAGCGAGGGAAGGACACACACACACACAGCGATGGAAGGACACACGCACACACACAGTGAGGGAAGGACACACGCACACACAGCGAGGGACGGACACACACACAGCGAGGGAGGGACACACACACACAGCGGGGGAGGGACACACACACACAGAGCGAGGGAGGGACACGCACACAGCGAGGGAAGGACACACACACACACACACAGCGAAAGATGGACACACACACACACACAGCGAGGGATGGACACACACACACACACACAGCGAGGGAGGGACACAGACACACACAGCGAGGGAGGGACACACGCACACACACAGTGAGGGAGGGACACACACACACACAGCGAGGGAGGGACACACACACACAGCGAGGGAAGGACACACACACTCACAGCGAGTGAAGGACACACGCACACACACAGTGAGGGAAGGACACACGCACACACAGCGAGGGACGGACACACACACAGCGAGGGAGGGACACACACACACAGCGGGGGAGGGACACACATACACACAGCGAGGGAGGGACACGCACACAGCGAGGGAAGGACACACACACACACACACACACACACAGCGAGGGATGGACACACACACACACACAGCGAGGGATGGACACACACACACACACAGCGAGGGAGGGACACAGACACACACATCGAGGGAGGGACACACACACGCTCACAGCAGAGGGAGGGACACACACACACAGCGAGGGAGGGACACACACACAGCGAGGGCGGGACTCACGCACACACAGCGAGGAAGGGACACACACACACACACACACACACACACACAGCGAGGGAAGGACACCCACACACACAGCGAGGGAAGGACACACCCACACACACAGCGAGGGAGGGACACACACACACACACAGCGAGGGAGGGACACACACACACACAGCGAGGGAGGGACACACACACACACACAGCGAGGGAGGGACACACACACACACAGCCAGGGAGGGACACACACACACACAGCGAGGGAGGGACACACGCACACACACAGCGAGGGATGGACACACAAACACACACAGCGAGGGAAGGACACCCACACACACACACAGCGAGGGAGGGACACACACACACACAGCGAGGGAGGGACACACACACACACACACACACAGCGAGGGAAGGACACACACACACACACACACACACAGCGAGGGAAGGACACCCACGCACACACACAGCGAGGGAGGGACACACACACACACACAGCGAGGGAGGGACACACACACACAGCGAGGGAGGGACTCACACACACACAGCGAGGGAGGGACACACACACACAGCGTGGGAGGGACACACACGCACACACAGCGAGGGAGGGACACACACACACACACACAGCGAGGGAGGGACACACACACACACACACACACAGCGAGGGTAGGACACACACACACACACAGCGAGGGAAGGACACACACACACACAGCGAGGGAAGGACACACAAACACAGCGAGGGAGGGACACACACACAGCGAGGGAGGGATACACACAAACTCACACAGCGAGGGAGGGACACACACACACTCACAGCGAGGGAGGGACACACACACACACACAGCGAGGGAAGGACACACACACACAGCGAGGGAGGGACACACACACACACACAACGAGGGAGGGACACACGCACACACACAACGAGGGAGGGACACACACACACACAGCGAGGGAGGGAGACAAACACACTCACAGCGAGGGAGGGACACACACACACACACAGCGAGGGAAGGACACACACACACAGCGAGGGAGGGACGCACACACACACACAACGAGGGGGGGACACACACACACACACAGCGAGGGAGGGACACACACACACACACAGCGAGGGAAGGACACACACACACACAGCGAGGGGGCGACACACACACACAACACAACGAGGGAGGGACACACACACACACACAACGAGGGAGGGACACACACACACACACAGCGAGGGAGGGACACACACACACTCACAGCGAGGGAGGGACACACACACACACAGCGAGGGAGGGACACACACACACACAGCGAGGGAGGGACACACACACACAGCGAGGGAAGGATACACACACACACAGCGAGGAAGGGGCACACACACACACACAACGAGGGAGGGACACACACACACGCGCACACAGCGAGGGAGACACACACACACACACACAGCGAGGGAGGGACACACACACAACGAGAGAGGGACACACACACACAGAAAGCGAGGGAGGGACACACACACACACACAGCGAGGGAATGACACACACACACACACAGCGAGGGAAGGACACCCATGCACACACAGCGAGGGAGGGACACACACACACACACACACACACACACACAGCAAGGGAAGGACATACCCACACACACACAGTGAGGGAAGGAAACACACACACACAAAGCGAGGGAAGGACACCCACGCTCACACAGCGAGGGAGGGACACACACACACACACAGCGAGGGAAGGACACCCACGCACACACACAGCGAGGGAGAGACACACACACACACGCAGCGAGTGAAGGACACCCACACACACACACACAGCGACGGAGGGACACACACACACACAGCGAGGGAGGGACACAAACACACACACATACAGCGAGGGAAGGACACACACAGACAGCGAGTGAGGGACACACACACACACACAGCGAGGGAAGGACACACACACAGCGAGGGAAGGACACCCATGCACACACAGCGAGGGAGGGGCACACACACACACACACACAACGAGGGAGGGACACACACACACGCGCACACAGCGAGGGAGAGACACACACACACACACAGCGAGGGAGGGACACACGCACACACAGCGAGGGAGGGACACACACACAGCGAGGGAAGGACACACACACACACAGCGAGGAAGGGGCACACACACACACACACAACGAGGGAGGGACACACACACACGCGCACACAGCGAGGGAGAGACACACACACACACACAACGAGAGAGGGACACACACACACAGACAGCGAGGGAGGGACACACACACACACACAGCGAGGGAATGACACACACACACACAGCGAGGGAAGGACACCCATGCACACACAGCGTGGGAGGGACACACACACACACACACACACACACACAGCGAGGGAAGGACATACCCACAAACACACAGTGAGGGAAGGAAACACACACACACAAAGCGAGGGAAGGACACCCACGCACACACAGCGAGGGAGGGACACACACACACACACAGCGAGGGAAGGACACCCACGCACACACACAGCGAGGGAGGGACACACACACACACGCAGCGAGGGAAGGACACCCACACACACACACAGCGAGGGAGGGACACACACACACACACAGCGAGGGAGGGACACAAACACACACACACACAGCGAGGGAAGGACACACACACACAGCGAGGGAAGGACACCCACGCACACACACAGCGAGGGTGGGACACACACACACACACAGCGAGGGAGGGACACACACACACAGCGAGGGAGGAACACACACACACACACAGCGAGGGAGGGACACACACACACACCGCGTGGGAGGGACACACACGCACACACAGCGAGGGAGGGACACACACACACACATAGCGAGGGAGGGACACAATAACACTCACAACGAGGGAGGGACACACACACACACATAGCGAGGGAGGGACACACACACACACTCACAGCGAAGGAGGGACACACACACACACACACACACAGAGCGAGGGAGGGACACACACACTCACACAGCGAGGGAGGGACACACACACAAACACACAGCGAGGGAAGGACACACACACACACAGCGATGGAAGGACACACGCACACACACAGTGAGGGAAGGACACACGCACACACAGCGAGGGACGGACACACACACAGCGAGGGAGGGACACACACACACAGCGGGGGAGGGACACACACACACAGAGCGAGGGAGGGACACGCACACAGCGAGGGAAGGACACACACACACACACACAGCGAAAGATGGACACACACACACACACAGCGAGGGATGGCCACACACACACACACACAGCGAGGGAGGGACACAGACACACACAGCGAGGGAGGGACACACGCACACACACAGTGAGGGAGGGACACACACACACACACACAGCGAGGGAGGGACACACACACACAGCGAGGGAAGGACACACACACTCACAGCGAGTGAAGGACACACGCACACACACAGTGAGGGAAGGACACACGCACACACAGCGAGGGACGGACACACACACAGCGAGGGAGGGACACACACACACAGTGGGGGAGGGACACACATACACACAGCGAGGGAGGGACACGCACACAGCGAGGGAAGGACACACACACACACACACACACACACAGCGAGGGATGGACACACACACACACACAGCGAGGAATGGGCACACACACACACACAGCGAGGGAGGGACACAGACACACACATCGAGGGAGGGACACACACACGCTCACAGCAGAGGGAGGGACACACACACACAGCGAGGGAGGGACACACACACAGCGAGGGCGGGACTCAAGCACACACAGCGAGGGAGGGACACACACACACACACACACACACACAGCGAGGGAAGGACACCCACACACACAGCGAGGGAAGGACACACCCACACACACAGCGAGGGAGGGACACACACACACACACAGCGAGGGAGGGACACACACACACACAGCGAGGGAGGGACACACACACACACACACACAGCGAGGGAGGGACACACACACACACACAGCCAGGGAGGGACACACACACACACAGCGAGGGAGGGACACACGCACACACACAGCGAGGGATGGACACACAAACACACACAGCGAGGGAAGGACACACACACACACCGAGGGAGGGACACACATACACACAGCGAGGGAAGGACACCCACACACACACACAGCGAGGGAGGGACACACACACACACAGCGAGGGAGGGACACACACACACACACACACACACACACACAGCGAGGGAAGGACACACACACACACACACACAGCGAGGGAAGGACACCCACGCACACACACAGCGAGGGAGGGACACACACACACACACAGCGAGGGAGGGACACACACACACAGCGAGGGAGGGACTCACACACACACAGCGAGGGAGGGACACACACACACAGCGTGGGAGGGACACACACGCACACACAGCGAGGGAGGGACACACACACACACACACAGCGAGGGAGGGACACACACACACACACACACACAGCGAGGGTAGGACACACACACACACACAGCGAGGGAAGGACACACACACACACACACAGCGAGGGAAGGACACACAAACACAGCGAGGGAGGGACACACACACAGCGAGGGAGGGATACACACAAACTCACACAGCGAGGGAGGGACACACACACACTCACAGCGAGGGAGGGACACACACACACACACAGCGAGGGAAGGACACACACACACAGCGAGGGAGGGACACACACACACACACAACGAGGGAGGGACACACGCACACACACAACGAGGGAGGGACACACACACACACAGCGAGGGAGGGAGACAAACACACTCACAGCGAGGGAGGGACACACACATACACACAGCGAGGGAAGGACACACACACACAGCGAGGGAGGGACGCACACACACACACAACGAGGGAGGGACACACACACACACACAGCGAGGGAGGGACACACACACACACACAGCGAGGGAAGGACACACACACACACAGCGAGGGGGCGACACACACACACAACACAACGAGGGAGGGACACACACACACACACAACGAGGGAGGGACACACACACACACAGCGAGGGAGGGACACACACACACTCACAGCGAGGGAGGGACACACACACACACAGCGAGGGAGGGACACACACACACACAGCGAGGGAGGGACACACACACACAGCGAGGGAAGGATACACACACACACAGCGAGGAAGGGGCACACACACACACACAACGAGGGAGGGACACACACACACGCGCACACAGCGAGGGAGACACACACACACACACACAGCGAGGGAGGGACACACACACAACGAGAGAGGGACACACACACACAGAAAGCGAGGGAGGGACACACACACACACACAGCGAGGGAATGACACACACACACACACAGCGAGGGAAGGATACCCATGCACACACAGCGAGGGAGGGACACACACACACACACACACACACACAGCAAGGGAAGGACATACCCACACACACACAGTGAGGGAAGGAAACACACACACACAAAGCGAGGGAAGGACACCCACGCACACACAGCGAGGGAGGGACACACACACACACACACAGCGAGGGAAGGACACCCACGCACACACACAGCGAGGGAGAGACACACACACACACGCAGCGAGTGAAGGACACCCACACACACACACACAGCGACGGAGGGACACACACACACACAGCGAGGGAGGGACACAACACACACACATACAGCGAGGGAAGGACACACACAGACAGCGAGTGAGGGACACACACACACACACAGCGAGGGAAGGACACACACACAGCGAGGGAAGGACACCCATGCACACACAGCGAGGGAGGGACACACACACACACACACACACAGCGAGGGAAGGACATACCCACACACACAGCGAGGGAAGGATACCCACGCACACACAGCGAGGGAGGGACACACACACACACGCAGCGAGGGAAGGACACCCACACACACACACAGCGAGGGAGGGACACACACACACACGCAGCGAGGGAAGGACACCCACACACACACACAGCGAGGGAGGGACACACACACACAGCGAGGGAGGGACACACACACACATACACACAGCGAGGGAAGGACACACACACACAGCGAGGGAAGGACACCCACGCACACACACAGCGAGGGAGGGACACACACACACACACAGCGAGGGAGGGACACACACACACAGCGAGGGAGGGACACACACACACACAGCGAGGGAGGGACACACACACACACAGCGTGGGAGGGACACACACGCACACACAGCGAGGGAGGGACACAAAAACACACATAGCGAGGGAGGGACACACACACACTCACAACGAGGGAGGGACACACACACACATAGCGAGGGAGGGACACACACACACACTCACAGCGAGGGAGGGGCACACACACACACACACACAGCGAGGGAGGGACACACACACACACACACTCACACAGCGAGGGAGGGACACACACACACACACACAGCGAGGGAAGGATACACACACACACACAGCGAGGGAAGGACACACACACACACAGCGAGGGAAGGACACACACACTCACAGCGAGGGAGGACAAACACACACACACAGCGAGGGAGGGACACACACACACACACACACAGCGAGGGAGGGACACACACACACAGCGAGGGAAGGACACACACACTCACAGCGAGTGAAGGACACACGCACACACACAGCGAGGGAAGGACACACGCACACACAGCGAGGGACGGACACACACACAGCAAGGGACGGACACACACACACAGCGGGGGAGGGACACACATACACACAGCGAGGGAGGGACACGCACACAGCGAGGGAAGGACACACACACACACACACAGCGAGGGATGGACACACACACACACAGCGAGGGATGGACACACACACAGCGAGGGAGGGACACAGACACACACAGCGAGGGAGGGACACACACACGCTCACAGCGAGGGAGGGACACACACACACAGCGAGGGAGGGACACACACACACACAGCGAGGGCGGGACTCACGCACACACAGCGAGGGAGGGACACACACACACACACACACACACAGCGAGGGAAGGACACCCACACACACAGCGAGGGAAGGACACACCCACACACACAGCGAGGGAGGGACACACACACACACACAGCGAGGGAGGGACACACACACACACACACAGCGAGGGAGGGACACACACACACACAGCGAGGGAGGGACACACACACACACAGCCAGGGAGGGACACACACACACACAGCGAGGGAGGGACACACGCACACACACAGCGAGGGAGCGACTAACAAACACACACAGCGAGGGAAGGACACACACACACAGCGAGGGAGGGACACACACACACACAGCGAGGGAAGGACACACACACACACAGCGAGGGAAGGACACCCACGCACACACAGCGAGGGAGGGACACACACACACACACAGCGAGAGAAGGACACCCACACACACACACAGCGAGGGAGGGACACACACACACACAGCGAGGGAGGGACACACAAACACACACAGCGAGCGAAGGACACACACACACAGCGAGGGAGGGACACACACACAGCGAGGGAAGGACACAGACACACAGCGAGGGAAGGACTCCCACGCACACACAGCGAGGGAGGGACACACACACACACACACAGCGAGGGAAGGACACCCACGCACACACACAGCGAAGGAGGGACACACACACACACACAGCGAGAGAAGGACACCCACACACACACACAGCGAGGGAGGGACACACACACACACAGCGAGGGAGGGACACATACACACACACACTCAGCGAGGGAAAGACACCCACACACACACACAGCGAGGGAAGGACACCCACGCACACACACAGCGAGGGAGGGACACACACACACACACACAGCGAGGGAGGGTCACACACACACAGCGAGGGAGGGACACACACACACACAGCGAGGGCGGGACACACACACACACACAGCGTGGGAGGGAAACACACGCACATACAGCGAGGGAGGGACACACACACACACACACAGCGAGGGAGGCACACACACACACTCACAACGAGGGAGGGTCACACACACACAGCGAGGGAGGGACACACACACACACACAGCGAGGGCGGGACACACAAACACACACAGCGAGGGAAGGACACACACACACAGCGAGGGAGGGACACACACACATACAGCGAGGGAAGGACACCCACGCACACACACAGCGAGGGAGGGACACACACACACACACACAGCGAGGGAGGGACACACACACACAGCGAGAGAGGGACACACACACACACAGCGAGGGAGGGACACACACACACACAGCGTGGGAGGGACACACACGCACACACAGCGAGGGAGGGACACAAACACACAAATAGCGAGGGAGGGACACACACACACTCACAACGAGGGAGGGACACACACACACACACAGCGAGGGAGGGACACACACACACACAGCGAGGGAAGGACACACACACACAGCGAGGGAGGGACACACACACATACAGCGAGGGAAGGACACCCACGCACACACACAGCGAGGGAGGGACACACACACACACACACAGCGAGGGAGGGACACACACACACAGCGAGAGAGGGACACACACACACACAGCGAGGGAGGGACACACACACACACAGCGTGGGAGGGACACACACGCACACACAGCGAGGGAGGGACACAAACACACAAATAGCGAGGGAGGGACACACACACACTCACAACGAGGGAGGGACACACACACACACACAGCGAGGGAGGGACACACACACACACACACAGCGAGGGAGGGACACACACACACACAGCGAGGGAGGGACACACACACACACAGCCAGGGAGGGACACACACACACACAGCGAGGGAGCGACACACAAACACACACAGCGAGGGAAGGACACACACACACAGCGAGGGAGGGACACACACACACACAGCGAGGGAAGGACACACACACACACAGCGAGGGAAGGACACCCACGCACACACAGCGAGGGAGGGTCACACACACACACACAGCGAGTGAAGGACACCCACGCACACACACAGCGAGGGAGGGACACACACACACACACAGCGAGAGAAGGACACCCACACACACACACAGCGAGGGAGGGACACACACACACACAGCGAGGGAGGGACACACACACACACACAGCGAGGGAGCGACACACAAACACACACAGCGAGCGAAGGACACACACACACAGCGAGGGAGGGACACACACACACACACACACAGCGAGGGAAGGACACAGACACACAGCGAGGGAAGTACACCCACGCACACACAGCGAGGGAGGGACACACACACACACACACAGCGAAGGAGGGACACACACACACACACAGCGAGGGAAGGACACCCACGCACACACACAGCGAAGGAGGGACACACACACACACACAGCGAGAGAAGGACACCCACACACACACACAGCGAGGGAGGGACACACACACACACAGCGAGGGAGGGACACACACACACACACACTCAGCGAGGGAAAGACACCCACACACACACACAGCGAGGGAAGGACACCCACGCACACACACAGCGAGGGAGGGACACACACACACACACACAGCGAGGGAGGGTCACACACACACAGCGAGGGAGGGACACACACACACACAGCGAGGGCGGGACACACACACACACACAGCGTGGGAGGGAAACACACGCACATACAGCGAGGGAGGGACACACACACACACACACAGCGAGGGAGGCACACACACACACTCACAACGAGGGAGGGTCACACACACACAGCGAGGGAGGGACACACACACACACACAGCGAGGGCGGGACACACAAACACACACAGCGAGGGAAGGACACACACACACAGCGAGGGAGGGACACACACACATACAGCGAGGGAAGGACACCCACGCACACACACAGCGAGGGAGGGACACACACACACACACAGCGAGGGAGGGACACACACACACAGCGAGAGAGGGACACACACACACACAGCGAGGGAGGGACACACACACACACAGCGTGGGAGGGACACACACGCACACACAGCGAGGGAGGGACACAAACACACAAATAGCGAGGGAGGGACACACACACACTCACAACGAGGGAGGGACACACACACACACATAGCGAGGGAGGGACACACACACACACTCACAGCGAGGGAGGGACACACACACACACACACACACAGCGAGGGAGTGACACACACACACACACACTCACACAGCGAGGGAGGGACACACACACACACACACAGCGAGGGAAGGATACACACACACACACAGCGAGGGAAGGACACACACACACACAGCGAGGGAAGGACACACACACTCACAGCGAGGGAGGACAAACACACACACACAGCGAGGGAGGGACACACACACACACACACACAGCGAGGGAGGGACACACACACACAGCGAGGGAAGGACACACACACTCACAGCGAGTGAAGGACACACGCACACACACAGCGAGGGAAGGACACACGCACACACAGCGATGGACGGACACACACACAGCAAGGGAGGGACACACACACACAGCGGGGGAGGGACACACACGCACACACAGCGAGGGACGGACACGCACACAGCGAGGGAAGGACACACACACACACACACACACACAGCGAGGGATGGACACACACACACACACAGCGAGGGATGGACACACACACACACACACACAGCGAGGGAGGGACACAGACACACACAGCGAGGGAGGGACACACAAACGCTCACAGCGAGGGAGGGACACACACACACAGCGAGGGAGGGACACACACACACACAGCGAGGGCGGGACTCACGCACACACAGTGAGGGAGGGAGACACACACACACACACACACAGCGAGGGAAGGACACCCACACACACAGCGAGGGAAGGACACACCCACACACACAGCGAGGGAGGGACACACACACACACACAGCGAGGGAGGGACACACACGCACACACACAGCGAGGGAGGGACACACACACACACAGCGAGGGAGTGACACACACACACACAGCCAGGGAGGGACACACACACACACAGCGAGGGAGGGACACACGCACACACACAGCGAGGGAGCGACACACAAACACACACAGCGAGGGAAGGACACACACACACAGCGAGGGAGGGACACACACACACACAGCGAGGGAAGGACACACACACACACAGCGAGGGAAGGACACCCACGCACACACAGCGAGGGAGGGTCACACACACACACACAGCGAGTGAAGGACACCCACGCACACACACAGCGAGGGAGGGACACACACACACACACAGCGAGAGGACACCCACACACACACACAGCGAGGGAGGGACACACACACACACAGCGAGGGAGGGACACACACACACACACAGCGAGGGAGCGACACACAAACACACACAGCGAGCGAAGGACACACACACACAGCGAGGGAGGGTCACACACACACACACAGCGAGGGAAGGACACAGACACACAGCGAGGGAAGGACACCCACGCACACACAGCGAGGGAGGGACACACACACACACACAGCGAGGGAAGGACACCCACGCACACACACAGCGAAGGAGGGACACACACACACACACAGCGAGAGAAGGACACCCACACACACACACAGCGAGGGATGGACACACACACACACAGCGAGGGAGGGACACACACACACACACACACACACTCAGCGAGGGAAAGACACCCACACACACACACAGCGAGGGAAGGACACACACACACACAGCGAGGGAAGAACACCCACGCACACACACAGCGAGGGAGGGACACACACACACACACACAGCGAGGGAGGGTCACACACACACAGCGAGGGAGGGACACACACACACACAGCGAGGGCGGGACACACACACACACACAGCGTGGGAGGGAAACACACGCACATACAGCGAGGGAGGGATATACACACACACACACAGCGAGGGAGGCACACACACACACTCACAACGAGGGAGGGTCACACACACACAGCGAGGGAGGGACACACACACACACACAGCGAGGGCGGGACACACAAGCACACACAGCGAGGGAAGGACACACACACACAGCGAGGGAGGGACACACACACATACAGCGAGGGAAGGACACCCATGCACACACAGCGAGGGAGGGACACACACACACACAGCGAGGGAAGGACACACACACACACAGCGAGGGAAGGACACTCACACACAGCGAGGGAGGGACACACACACACACAGCGAAGGAAGGACACACCCACACACACACAGCGAGGGCGGGACACACACACACACACACAGCGTGGGAGGGAAACACACGCACATACAGCGAGGGAGGGACACACACACACACACACACAGCGAGGGAGGGACACACACACACACACAGCGAGGGCGGGACACACAAACACACACAGCGAGGGAAGGACACACACACACAGCGAGGGAGGGACACACACTCATACAGCGAGGGAAGGACACCCATGCACACACAGCGAGGGAGGGACACACACACACACAGCGAGGGAAGGACACACACACACACAGCGAGGGAAGGACACCCACACACAGCGAGGGAGGGACACACACACATACAGCGAGGGAAGGACACCCATGCACACACAGCGAGGGAGGGACACACACACACACAGCGAGGGAAGGACACACCCACACACACACAGCGAGGGAAGGAAACACACACACACACAGCGAGGGAAGGACACACACACACAGCGAGGGAGGCACACACACACACACACAACGAGGGAGGGACACACACACACACACAGCGAGGTAGGGACACACACACACACACAGCGAGGGAAGGACACACACACACACACAGCGAGGGGGCGACACACAGACACAACACAACGAGGGAGGGACACACACACACACATAACGAGGGAGGGACACACACACACACACAGCGAGGGAGGGACACACACACACTCACAGCGAGGGAGGGACACACACACACAGCGAGGGAGGGACACACACACACAAGGAGGGAAGGACACACACAAACACAGCGAGGAAGGGGCACACACACACACAACGAGGGAGGGACACACACACACGCGCACACAGCGAGGGAGAGACACACACACACACACAGCGAGGGAGGGACACACACACAACGAGAGAGGGACACACACACACACACAGCGAGGGAAGGATACACACACACACACAGCGAGGGAAGGACACACACACACACAGCGAGGGAAGGACACACACACTCACAGCGAGGGAGGACAAACACACACACACAGCGAGGGAGGGACACACACACACACACACACAGCGAGGGAGGGACACACACACACAGCGAGGGAAGGACACACACTCACAGCGAGTGAAGGACACACGCACACACACAGCGAGGGAAGGACACACGCACACACAGCGAGGGACGGACACACACACAGCAAGGGAGGGACACACACACACAGCGGGGGAGGGACACACATACACACAGCGAGGGAGGGTCACGCACACAGCGAGGGAAGGACACACACACACACACACAGCGAGGGATGGACACACACACACACACAGCGAGGGATGGACACACACACACACACACAGCGAGGGAGGGACACAGACACACACAGCGAGGGAGGGACACACACACACACGCAGCGAGGGAAGGACACCCACACACACACACAGCGAGGGAGGGACACACACACACAGCGAGGGAGGGACACACACACACATACACACAGCGAGGGAAGGACACACACACACAGCGAGGGAAGGACACCCACGCACACACACAGCGAGGGAGGGACACACACACACAGCGAGGGAGGGACACACACACACACAGCGAGGGAGGGACACACACACACACAGCGTGGGAGGGACACACACGCACACACAGCGAGGGAGGGACACAAAAACACACATAGCGAGGGAGGGACACACACACACTCACAACGAGGGAGGGACACACACACACATAGCGAGGGAGGGACACACACACACACTCACAGCGAGGGAGGGGCACACACACACACACACACACAGCGAGGGAGGGACACACACACACACACACTCACACAGCGAGGGAGGGACACACACACACACACACAGCGAGGGAAGGATACACACACACACACAGCGAGGGAAGGACACACACACACACAGCGAGGGAAGGACACACACACTCACAGCGAGGGAGGACAAACACACACACACAGCGAGGGAGGGACACACACACACACACACACACACAGCGAGGGAGGGACACACACACACAGCGAGGGAAGGACACACACACTCACAGCGAGTGAAGGACACACGCACACACACAGCGAGGGAAGGACACACGCACACACAGCGAGGGACGGACACACACACAGCAAGGGACGGACACACACACACAGCGGGGGAGGGACACACATACACACAGCGAGGGAGGGACACGCACACAGCGAGGGAAGGACACACACACACACACACAGCGAGGGATGGACACACACACACACAGCGAGGGATGGACACACACACAGCGAGGGAGGGACACAGACACACACAGCGAGGGAGGGACACACACACGCTCACAGCGAGGGAGGGACACACACACACAGCGAGGGAGGGACACACACACACACAGCGAGGGCGGGACTCACGCACACACAGCGAGGGAGGGACACACACATACACACACACACACAGCGAGGGAAGGACACCCACACACACAGCGAGGGAAGGACACACCCACACACACAGCGAGGGAGGGACACACACACACACACAGCGAGGGAGGGACACACACACACACACACAGCGAGGGAGGGACACACACACACACAGCGAGGGAGGGACACACACACACACAGCCAGGGAGGGACACACACACACACAGCGAGGGAGGGACACACGCACACACACAGCGAGGGAGCGACACACAAACACACACAGCGAGGGAAGGACACACACACACAGCGAGGGAGGGACACACACACACACAGCGAGGGAAGGACACACACACACACAGCGAGGGAAGGACACCCACGCACACACAGCGAGGGAGGGACACACACACACACACAGCGAGAGAAGGACACCCACACACACACACAGCGAGGGAGGGACACACACACACACAGCGAGGGAGGGACACACACACACACACAGCGAGGGAGCGACACACAAACACACACAGCGAGCGAAGGACACACACACACAGCGAGGGAGGGACACACACACACACACACACAGCGAGGGAAGGACACAGACACACAGCGAGGGAAGGACACCCACGCACACACAGCGAGGGAGGGACACACACACACACACAGCGAGGGAAGGACACCCACGCACACACACAGCGAAGGAGGGACACACACACACACACAGCGAGAGAAGGACACCCACACACACACACAGCGAGGGAGGGACACACACACACACAGCGAGGGAGGGACACACACACACACACACTCAGCGAGGGAAAGACACCCACACACACACACAGCGAGGGAAGGACACCCACGCACACACACAGCGAGGGAGGGACACACACACACACACACAGCGAGGGAGGGTCACACACACACAGCGAGGGAGGGACACACACACACACAGCGTGGGCGGGACACACACACACACACAGCGTGGGAGGGAAACACACGCACATACAGCGAGGGAGGGACACACACACACACACACAGCGAGGGAGGCACACACACACACTCACAACGAGGGAGGGTCACACACACACAGCGAGGGAGGGACACACACACACACACAGCGAGGGCGGGACACACAAACACACACAGCGAGGGAAGGACACACACACACAGCGAGGGAGGGACACACACACATACAGCGAGGGAAGGACACCCACGCACACACACAGCGAGGGAGGGACACACACACACACACACAGCGAGGGAGGGACACACACACACAGCGAGAGAGGGACACACACACACACAGCGAGGGAGGGACACACACACACACAGCGTGGGAGGGACACACACGCACACACAGCGAGGGAGGGACACAAACACACAAATAGCGAGGGAGGGACACACACACACTCACAACGAGGGAGGGACACACACACACACACAGCGAGGGAGGGACACACACACACACACACAGCGAGGGAGGGACACACACACACACAGCGAGGGAGGGACACACACACACACAGCCAGGGAGGGACACACACACACACAGCGAGGGAGCGACACACAAACACACACAGCGAGGGAAGGACACACACACACAGCGAGGGAGGGACACACACACACACAGCGAGGGAAGGACACACACACACACAGCGAGGGAAGGACACCCACGCACACACAGCGAGGGAGGGTCACACACACACACACAGCGAGTGAAGGACACCCACGCACACACACAGCGAGGGAGGGACACACACACACACACAGCGAGAGAAGGACACCCACACACACACACAGCGAGGGAGGGACACACACACACACAGCGAGGGAGGGACACACACACACACACAGCGAGGGAGCGACACACAAACACACACAGCGAGCGAAGGACACACACACACAGCGAGGGAGGGACACACACACACACACACACAGCGAGGGAAGGACACAGACACACAGCGAGGGAAGTACACCCACGCACACACAGCGAGGGAGGGACACACACACACACACAGCGAGGGAAGGACACCCACGCACACACACAGCGAAGGAGGGACACACACACACACACAGCGAGAGAAGGACACCCACACACACACACAGCGAGGGAGGGACACACACACACACAGCGAGGGAGGGACACACACACACACACACTCAGCGAGGGAAAGACACCCACACACACACACAGCGAGGGAAGGACACCCACGCACACACACAGCGAGGGAGGGACACACACACACACACACAGCGAGGGAGGGTCACACACACACAGCGAGGGAGGGACACACACACACACAGCGAGGGCGGGACACACACACACACACAGCGTGGGAGGGAAACACACGCACATACAGCGAGGGAGGGACACACACACACACACACAGCGAGGGAGGCACACACACACACTCACAACGAGGGAGGGTCACACACACACAGCGAGGGAGGGACACACACACACACACAGCGAGGGCGGGACACACAAACACACACAGCGAGGGAAGGACACACACACACAGCGAGGGAGGGACACACACACATACAGCGAGGGAAGGACACCCACGCACACACACAGCGAGGGAGGGACACACACACACACACAGCGAGGGAGGGACACACACACACAGCGAGAGAGGGACACACACACACACAGCGAGGGAGGGACACACACACACACAGCGTGGGAGGGACACACACGCACACACAGCGAGGGAGGGACACAAACACACAAATAGCGAGGGAGGGACACACACACACTCACAACGAGGGAGGGACACACACACACACATAGCGAGGGAGGGACACACACACACACTCACAGCGAGGGAGGGACACACACACACACACACACACACAGCGAGGGAGTGACACACACACACACACACTCACACAGCGAGGGAGGGACACACACACACACACACAGCGAGGGAAGGATACACACACACACACAGCGAGGGAAGGACACACACACACACAGCGAGGGAAGGACACACACACTCACAGCGAGGGAGGACAAACACACACACACAGCGAGGGAGGGACACACACACACACACACAGCGAGGGAGGGACACACACACACAGCGAGGGAAGGACACACACACTCACAGCGAGTGAAGGACACACGCACACACACAGCGAGGGAAGGACACACGCACACACAGCGATGGACGGACACACACACAGCAAGGGAGGGACACACACACACAGCGGGGGAGGGACACACACGCACACACAGCGAGGGACGGACACGCACACAGCGAGGGAAGGACACACACACACACACACACACACAGCGAGGGATGGACACACACACACACACAGCGAGGGATGGACACACACACACACACACACAGCGAGGGAGGGACACAGACACACACAGCGAGGGAGGGACACACACACGCTCACAGCGAGGGAGGGACACACACACACAGCGAGGGAGGGACACACACACACACAGCGAGGGCGGGACTCACGCACACACAGTGAGGGAGGGAGACACACACACACACACACACAGCGAGGGAAGGACACCCACACACACAGCGAGGGAAGGACACACCCACACACACAGCGAGGGAGGGACACACACACACACACAGCGAGGGAGGGACACACACGCACACACACAGCGAGGGAGGGACACACACACACACAGCGAGGGAGTGACACACACACACACAGCCAGGGAGGGACACACACACACACAGCGAGGGAGGGACACACGCACACACACAGCGAGGGAGCGACACACAAACACACACAGCGAGGGAAGGACACACACACACAGCGAGGGAGGGACACACACACACACAGCGAGGGAAGGACACACACACACACAGCGAGGGAAGGACACCCACGCACACACAGCGAGGGAGGGTCACACACACACACACAGCGAGTGAAGGACACCCACGCACACACACAGCGAGGGAGGGACACACACACACACACAGCGAGAGGACACCCACACACACACACAGCGAGGGAGGGACACACACACACACAGCGAGGGAGGGACACACACACACACACAGCGAGGGAGCGACACACAAACACACACAGCGAGCGAAGGACACACACACACAGCGAGGGAGGGTCACACACACACACACAGCGAGGGAAGGACACAGACACACAGCGAGGGAAGGACACCCACGCACACACAGCGAGGGAGGGACACACACACACACACAGCGAGGGAAGGACACCCACGCACACACACAGCGAAGGAGGGACACACACACACACACAGCGAGAGAAGGACACCCACACACACACACAGCGAGGGATGGACACACACACACACAGCGAGGGAGGGACACACACACATACACACACACACTCAGCGAGGGAAAGACACCCACACACACACACAGCGAGGGAAGGACACACACACACACAGCGAGGGAAGAACACCCACGCACACACACAGCGAGGGAGGGACACACACACACACACACAGCGAGGGATGGTCACACAAACACAGCGAGGGAGGGACACACACACACACAGCGAGGGCGGGACACACACACACACACAGCGTGGGAGGGAAACACACGCACATACAGCGAGGGAGGGATATACACACACACACACAGCGAGGGAGGCACACACACACACTCACAACGAGGGAGGGTCACACACACACAGCGAGGGAGGGACACACACACACACACAGCGAGGGCGGGACACACAAGCACACACAGCGAGGGAAGGACACACACACACAGCGAGGGAGGGACACACACACATACAGCGAGGGAAGGACACCCATGCACACACAGCGAGGGAGGGACACACACACACACAGCGAGGGAAGGACACACACACACACAGCGAGGGAAGGACACTCACACACAGCGAGGGAGGGACACACACACACACAGCGAAGGAAGGACACACCCACACACACACAGCGAGGGCGGGACACACACACACACACACAGCGTGGGAGGGAAACACACGCACATACAGCGAGGGAGGGACACACACACACACACACACAGCGAGGGAGGGACACACACACACACACAGCGAGGGCGGGACACACAAACACACACAGCGAGGGAAGGACACACACACACAGCGAGGGAGGGACACACACACATACAGCGAGGGAAGGACACCCATGCACACACAGCGAGGGAGGGACACACACACACACAGCGAGGGAAGGACACACACACACACAGCGAGGGAAGGACACCCACACACAGCGAGGGAGGGACACACACACATACAGCGAGGGAAGGACACCCATGCACACACAGCGAGGGAGGGACACACACACACACAGCGAGGGAAGGACACACCCACACACACACAGCGAGGGAAGGAAACACACACACACACAGCGAGGGAAGGACACACACACACAGCGAGGGAGGCACACACACACACACACAACGAGGGAGGGACACACACACACACACAGCGAGGTAGGGACACACACACACACACAGCGAGGGAAGGACACACACACACACACAGCGAGGGGGCGACACACAGACACAACACAACGAGGGAGGGACACACACACACACACAACGAGGGAGGGACACACACACACACACAGCGAGGGAGGGACACACACACACTCACAGCGAGGGAGGGACACACACACACAGCGAGGGAGGGACACACACACACAAGGAGGGAAGGACACACACAAACACAGCGAGGAAGGGGCACACACACACACAACGAGGGAGGGACACACACACACGCGCACACAGCGAGGGAGAGACACACACACACACACAGCGAGGGAGGGACACACACACAACGAGAGAGGGACACACACACACACACAGCGAGGGAAGGATACACACACACACACAGCGAGGGAAGGACACACACACACACAGCGAGGGAAGGACACACACACTCACAGCGAGGGAGGACAAACACACACACACAGCGAGGGAGGGACACACACACACACACACACAGCGAGGGAGGGACACACACACACAGCGAGGGAAGGACACACACACTCACAGCGAGTGAAGGACACACGCACACACACAGCGAGGGAAGGACACACGCACACACAGCGAGGGACGGACACACACACAGCAAGGGAGGGACACACACACACAGCGGGGGAGGGACACACATACACACAGCGAGGGAGGGACACGCACACAGCGAGGGAAGGACACACACACACACACACAGCGAGGGATGGACACACACACACACACAGCGAGGGATGGACACACACACACACACACAGCGAGGGAGGGACACAGACACACACAGCGAGGGAGGGACACACACACGCTCACAGCGAGGGAGGGACACACACACACAGCGAGGGAGGGACACACACACACAGAGCGAGGGCGGGACTCACGCACACACAGCGAGGGAGGGAGACAAACACACACACACACACAGCGAGGGAAGGACACCCACACACACAGCGAGGGAAGGACACACCCACACACACAGCGAGGGAGGGACACACACACACACACAGCGAGGGAGGGACACACACACACACACACAGCGAGGGAGGGACACACACACACACAGCGAGGGAGGGACACACACACACACAGCCAGGGAGGGACACACACACACACAGCGAGGGAGGGACACACGCACACACACAGCGAGGGAGCGACACACAAACACACACAGCGAGGGAAGGACACACACACACAGCGAGGGAGGGACACACACACACACAGCGAGGGAAGGACACACACACACACAGCGAGGGAAGGACACCCACGCACACACAGCGAGGGAGGGTCACACACACACACACAGCGAGTGAAGGACACCCACGCACACACACAGCGAGGGAGGGACACACACACACACACAGCGAGAGAAGGACACCCACACACACACACAGCGAGGGAGGGACACACACACACACAGCGAGGGAGGGACACACACACACACACAGCGAGGGAGCGACACAAAAACACACACAGCGAGCGAAGGACACACACACACAGCGAGGGAGGGACACACACACACACACACAGCGAGGGAAGGACACAGACACACAGCGAGGGAAGGACACACACACACACAGCGAGGGAAGGACACACACACTCACAGCGAGGGAGGACAAACACACACACACAGCGAGGGAGGGACACACACACACACACACACAGCGAGGGAGGGACACACACACACAGCGAGTGAAGGACACACGCACACACACAGCGAGGGAAGGACACACGCACACACAGCGAGGGACGGACACACACACAGCAAGGGAGGGACACACACACACAGCGGGGGAGGGACACACATACACACAGCGAGGGAGGGACACGCACACAGCGAGGGAAGGACACACACACACACACACAGCGAGGGATGGACACACACACACACACAGCGAGGGATGGACACACACACACACACACAGCGAGGGAGGGACACAGACACACACAGCGAGGGAGGGACACACACACGCTCACAGCGAGGGAGGGACACACACACACAGCGAGGGAGGGACACACACACACAGAGCGAGGGCGGGACTCACGCACACACAGCGAGGGAGGGAGACACACACACACACACACACAGCGAGGGAAGGACACCCACACACACAGCGAGGGAAGGACACACCCACACACACAGCGAGGGAGGGACACACACACACACACAGCGAGGGAGGGACACACACACACACACACAGCGAGGGAGGGACACACACACACACAGCGAGGGAGGGACACACACACACACAGCCAGGGAGGGACACACACACACACAGCGAGGGAGGGACACACGCACACACGCAGCGAGGGAGCGACACACAAACACACACAGCGAGGGAAGGACACACACACACAGCGAGGGAGGGACACACACACACACAGCGAGGGAAGGACACACACACACACAGCGAGGGAAGGACACCCACGCACACACAGCGAGGGAGGGTCACACACACACACACAGCGAGTGAAGGACACCCACGCACACACACAGCGAGGGAGGGACACACACACACACACAGCGAGAGAAGGACACCCACACACACACACAGCGAGGGAGGGACACACACACACACAGCGAGGGAGGGACACACACACACACACAGCGAGGGAGCGACACAAAAACACACACAGCGAGCGAAGGACACACACACACAGCGAGGGAGGGACACACACACACACACACAGCGAGGGAAGGACACAGACACACAGCGAGGGAAGGACACCCACGCACACACAGCGAGGGAGGGACACACACACACACACAGCGAGGGAAGGACACCCACGCACACACACAGCGAAGGAGGGACACACAGACACACACAGCGAGAGAAGGACACCCACACACACACACAGCGAGGGAGGGACACACACACACACAGCGAGGGAGGGACACACACACACACACACACACACTCAGCGAGGGAAAGACACCCACACACACACACAGCGAGGGAAGGACACACACACACACAGCGAGGGAAGGACACCCACGCACACACACAGCGAGGGAGGGAAACACACACACACACACACAGCGAGGGAGGGTCACACACACACAGCGAGGGAGGGACACACACACACACAGCGAGGGCGGGACACACACACACACACAGCGTGGGAGGGAAACACACGCACACACAGCGAGGGAGGGATATACACACACACACACAGCGAGAGAGGCACACACACACACTCACAACGAGGGAGGGTCACACACACAGAGCGAGGGAGGGACACACACACACACACAGCGAGGCGGGACACACAAGCACACACAGCGAGGGAAGGACACACACACACAGCGAGGGAGGGACACACACACATACAGCGAGGGAAGGACACCCATGCACACACAGCGAGGGAGGGACACACACACACACACAGCGAGGGAAGGACACACACACACACAGCGAGGGAAGGACACCCACACACAGCGAGGAATGGACACACACACACACAGCGAGGGAAGGACACACCCACACACACACAGCGAGGGCGGGACACACACACACACACAGCGTGGGAGGGAAACACACGCACATACAGCGAGGGAGGGACACACACACACACAGAGCGAGGGAGGCACACACACACACTCACAACGAGGGAGGGTCACACACACACAGCGAGGGAGGGACACACACACACACACAGCGAGGGCGGGACACACAAACACACACAGCGAGGGAAGGACACACACACACAGCGAGGGAGGGACACACACACATACAGCGAGGGAAGGACACCCATGCACACACAGCGAGGGAGGGACACACACACACACAGCGAGGGAAGGACACACACGCACACAGCGAGGGAAGGACACCCACACACAGCGAGGGAGGGACACACACACATACAGCGAGGGAAGGACACCCATGCACACACAGCGAGGGAAGGACACACACACACACAGCGAGGGAAGGACACACCCACACACACACAGCGAGGGAAGGAAACACACACACACACAGCGAGGGAAGGACACACACACACAGCGAGGGAGGGACACACACACACACACAACGAGGGAGGGACACACACACACACACAGCGAGGTAGGGACACACACACACACACAGCGAGGGAAGGACACACACACACACACAGCGAGGGGGCGACACACAGACACAACACAACGAGGGAGGGACACACACACACACACAACGAGGGAGGGACACACACACACACACAGCGAGGGAGGGACACACACACACTCACAGCGAGGGAGGAACACACACACACAGCGAGGGAGGGACACACACACACAAGGAGGGAAGGACACACACACACACAGCGAGGAAGGGGCACACACACACACAACGAGGGAGGGACACACACACACGCGCACACAGCGAGGGAGACACACACACACACACACAGCGAGGGAGGGACACACACACAACGAGAGAGGGACACACACACACAGACAGCGAGTGAGGGACACACACACACACACAGCGAGGGAAGGACACACACACACACAGCGAGGGAAGGACACCCGTGCACACACAGCGAGGGAGGGACACACACACACACACACACACACAGCGAGGGAAGGACATACCCACACACACACAGTGAGGGAGGGAAACACACACACACAAAGCGAGGGATGGTCACCCACGCACACACAGCGAGGGAGGGACACACACACACACACAGCGAGGGAAGGACACCCACGCACACACACAGCGAGGGTGGGACACACACACACACGCAGCGAGGAAAGGACACCCACACACACACACAGCGAGGGAGGGACACACACACACACAGCGAGGGAGGGACACACACACACATACACACAGCGAGGGAAGGATACACACACACAGCGAGGGAAGGACACCCACGCACACACACAGCGAGGGAGGGACACACACACACACACAGCGAGGGAGGGACACACACACACAGCGATGGAGGGACACACACACACACAGCGAGGGAGGGACACACACACACACAGCGTGGGAGGGACACACACGCACACACAGCGAGGGAGGGACACAAACACACACATAGCGAGGGAGGGACACACAGAAACTCACAACGAGGGAGGGACACACACACACACATAGCGAGGGAGGGACACACACACACACTCACAGCGAGGGAGGGACACACGCACACACACACAGAGCGAGGGAGGGACACACACACACACACTCACACAGCGAGGGAGGGACACACACACACACACACAGCGAGGGAAGGATACACACACACACAGCGAGGGAAGGACACACACACACACAGCGAGGGAAGGACACACACACTCACAGCGAGGGAGGACAAACACACACACACAGCGAGGGAGGGACACACACACACACACACACAGCGAGGGAGGGACACACACACACAGCGAGGGAAGGACACACACACTCACAGCGAGTGAAGGACACACGCACACCCACAGCGAGGGAAGGACACACGCACACACAGCGAGGGACGGACACACACACAGCAAGGGAGGGACACACACACAGAGCGGGGGAGGGACACACATACACACAGCGAGGGAGGGACACGCACACAGCGAGGGAAGGACACACACACAGCGAGCGAAAGACACCCACACACACACACAGCGAGGGAGGGACACACACACACACACAGCGAGGGAGGGTCACACACACACAGCGAGGGAGGGACACACACACACACACACAGCGAGGGCGGGACACACACACACACACAGCGTGGGAGGGAAACACACGCACACACAGCGAGGGAGGGACACATACACACACACACAGCGAGGGAGGCACACACACACACTCACAACGAGGGAGGGTCACACACACACACACAGCGAGGGAGGGACACACACACACACACTCACAGCGAGGGAGGGACACACACACACACAGCGAGGGAGGGACACACACACAAACACACAGCGAGGGAGGGACACACACACACACACAGCGAGGGAAGGACACACACACACACACACAGCGAGGGAGGGACACACACTCACACACCGAGGGAGGGACACACACACACACAGCGAGGGAGGGACACACACACACACACAGCGAGGGAAGGACACACACACTCACAGCGAGTGAAGGACACACGCACACACACAGCGAGGGAAGGACACACGCACACACAGCGAGGGAGGGACACACACACAGCGAGGGAGGGACACACACACACAGCGAGTGAGGGACACACATACACACAGCGAGGGAGGGACACGCACACAGCGAGGGAAGGACACACACACACACACACACAGCGAGGGAGGGACACACACACACACACAGCGAGGGAAGGACACACACACTCACAGCGAGTGAAGGACAAACGCACACACACAGCGAGGGAAGGACACACGCACACACAGCGAGGGAGGGACACACACACAGCGAGGGAGGGACACACACACACAGCGAGGGAGGGACACACAAACACACAGCGAGGGAGGGACACGCACACAGCGAGGGAAGGACACACACACACACACACACAGCGAGGGATGGACACACACACACACAGCGAGGGATGGACACACACACACACACACAGCGAGGGAGGGACACAGACACACACAGCGAGGGAGGGACACACACACGCTCACAGCGAGGGAGGGACTCACACACACACAGCCAGGGAGGGACACACACACACAGCGAGGGAAGGACACCCACACACACAGCGAGGGAAGGACACACCCACACACACAGCGAGGGAGGGACACACACACACAGCGAGGGAGGGACACACACACACACACAGCGAGGGAGGGACTCACACACACACAGCCAGGGAGGGACACACACACACAGCGAGGGAAGGACACCCACACACACAGCGAGGGAAGGACACACCCACACACACAGCGAGGGAGGGACACACACACACAGCGAGGGAGGGACACACACACACACAGCGAGGGAGGGACACACACACACAGCGAGGGAGGGACACACACACACACACAGCGAGGGAGGGACAAACACACACACAGCGAGGTTGGGAAACACACACACACAGCGAGGGAGGGACACGCACACACACACAGCGAGGGAGGGGGACACACACAAAGCGAGGGTGGGACACACATACACACAGCGAGGGAAGGACACACACTCACACAGCGAGGGAAGGACACCCACGCACACACACAGCGAGGGAGGGACACACACACACACACAGCGAGGGAGGGTCACACACACACAGCGAGGGAGGGACACACACACACACACACAGCGAGGGCGGGACACACACACACACACAGCGTGGGAGGGAAACACACGCACACACAGCGAGGGAGGGACACACACACACACACACAGCGAGGGAGGGACACACACACACACACAGCGAGGGAAGGACACACACACTCACAGCGAGTGAAGGACACACGCACACACACAGCGAGGGAAGGACACACGCACACACAGCGAGGGAGGGACACACACACAGCGAGGGAGGGACACACACACACAGCGAGTGAGGGACACACATACACACAGCGAGGGAGGGACACGCACACAGCGAGGGAAGGACAAACACACACACACACAGCGAGGGAGGGACACACACACACAGCGAGGGAAGGACACACACACTCACAGCGAGTGAAGGACAAACGCACACACACAGCGAGGGAAGGACACACGCACACACAGCGAGGGAGGGACACACACACAGCGAGGGAGGGACACACACACACAGCGAGGGAGGGACACACAAACACACAGCGAGGGAGGGACACGCACACAGCGAGGGAAGGACACACACACACACACACACAGCGAGGGATGGACACACACACACAGCGAGGGAAGGACACACACACACACACACACAGCGAGGGAGGGACACAGACACACACAGCGAGGGAGGGACACACACACGCTCACAGCGAGGGAGGGACACACACACACAGCGAGGGAGGGACACACACACACACAGCGAGGGAGGGACACACACACACAGCGAGGGAAGGACACCCACACACACAGCGAGGGAAGGACACACCCACACACACAGCGAGGGAGGGACACACACACACAGCGAGGGAGGGACACACACACACACACAGCGAGGGAGGGACACACACACACACAGCGAGGGAGGGACATACACACACACAGCCAGGGAGGGACACACACACACACAGCGAGGGAGGGACACACACACACACACAGCGAGGGAGCGACACACACACACACACTCACAGCGAGGGAGGGACACACACACACACACAGCGAGGGAGGAACACACACACACACACACAGCGAGGGAGGGACACACACACACAGCGAGGGAAGGACACACACACTCACAGCGAGGGAGGACAAACACACACACACAGCGAGGGAGGGACACACACACACACACACACAGCGAGGGAGGGACACACACACACAGCGAGGGAAGGACACACACACTCACAGCGAGTGAAGGACACACGCACACCCACAGCGAGGGAAGGACACACGCACACACAGCGAGGGACGGACACACACACAGCAAGGGAGGGACACACACACAGAGCGGGGGAGGGACACACATACACACAGCGAGGGAGGGACACGCACACAGCGAGGGAAGGACACACACACAGCGAGGGAAAGACACCCACACACACACACAGCGAGGGAAGGACACACACACACACAGCGAGGGAAGGACACCCACGCACACACACAGCGAGGGAGGGACACACACACACACACAGCGAGGGAGGGTCACACACACACAGCGAGGGAGGGACACACACACACACACACAGCGAGGGCGGGACACACACACACACACAGCGTGGGAGGGAAACACACGCACACACAGCGAGGGAGGGACACATACACACACACACAGCGAGGGAGGCACACACACACACTCACAACGAGGGAGGGTCACACACACACACACAGCGAGGGAGGGACACACACACACACACTCACAGCGAGGGAGGGACACACACACACACAGCGAGGGAGGGACACACACACAAACACACAGCGAGGGAGGGACACACACACACACACAGCGAGGGAAGGACACACACACACACACACAGCGAGGGAGGGACACACACTCACACACCGAGGGAGGGACACACACACACACAGCGAGGGAGGGACACACACACACACACAGCGAGGGAAGGACACACACACTCACAGCGAGTGAAGGACACACGCACACACACAGCGAGGGAAGGACACACGCACACACAGCGAGGGAGGGACACACACACAGCGAGGGAGGGACACACACACACAGCGAGTGAGGGACACACATACACACAGCGAGGGAGGGACACGCACACAGCGAGGGAAGGACACACACACACACACACAGCGAGGGAGGGACACACACACACACAGCGAGGGAAGGACACACACACTCACAGCGAGTGAAGGACAAACGCACACACACAGCGAGGGAAGGACACACGCACACACAGCGAGGGAGGGACACACACACAGCGAGGGAGGGACACACACACACAGCGAGGGAGGGACACACAAACACACAGCGAGGGAGGGACACGCACACAGCGAGGGAAGGACACACACACACACACACACAGCGAGGGATGGACACACACACACACAGCGAGGGATGGACACACACACACACACACAGCGAGGGAGGGACACAGACACACACAGCGAGGGAGGGACACACACACGCTCACAGCGAGGGAGGGACTCACACACACACAGCCAGGGAGGGACACACACACACAGCGAGGGAAGGACACCCACACACACAGCGAGGGAAGGACACACCCACACACACAGCGAGGGAGGGACACACACACACAGCGAGGGAGGGACACACACACACACACAGCGAGGGAGGGACTCACACACACACAGCCAGGGAGGGACACACACACACAGCGAGGGAAGGACACCCACACACACAGCGAGGGAAGGACACACCCACACACACAGCGAGGGAGGGACACACACACACAGCGAGGGAGGGACACACACACACACAGCGAGGGAGGGACACACACACACAGCGAGGGAGGGACACACACACACACACAGCGAGGGAGGGACAAACACACACACAGCGAGGTTGGGAAACACACACACACAGCGAGGGAGGGACACGCACACACACACAGCGAGGGAGGGGGACACACACAAAGCGAGGGTGGGACACACATACACACAGCGAGGGAAGGACACACACTCACACAGCGAGGGAAGGACACCCACGCACACACACAGCGAGGGAGGGACACACACACACACACAGCGAGGGAGGGTCACACACACACAGCGAGGGAGGGACACACACACACACACAGCGAGGGCGGGACACACACACACACACAGCGTGGGAGGGAAACACACGCACACACAGCGAGGGAGGGACACACACACACACACACAGCGAGGGAGGGACACACACACACACACAGCGAGGGAAGGACACACACACTCACAGCGAGTGAAGGACACACGCACACACACAGCGAGGGAAGGACACACGCACACACAGCGAGGGAGGGACACACACACAGCGAGGGAGGGACACACACACACAGCGAGTGAGGGACACACATACACACAGCGAGGGAGGGACACGCACACAGCGAGGGAAGGACACACACACACACACACAGCGAGGGAGGGACACACACACACAGCGAGGGAAGGACACACACACTCACAGCGAGTGAAGGACAAACGCACACACACAGCGAGGGAAGGACACACGCACACACAGCGAGGGAGGGACACACACACAGCGAGGGAGGGACACACACACACAGCGAGGGAGGGACACACAAACACACAGCGAGGGAGGGACACGCACACAGCGAGGGAAGGACACACACACACACACACACAGCGAGGGATGGACACACACACACAGCGAGGGAAGGACACACACACACACACACACAGCGAGGGAGGGACACAGACACACACAGCGAGGGAGGGACACACACACGCTCACAGCGAGGGAGGGACACACACACACAGCGAGGGAGGGACACACACACACACAGCGAGGGAGGGACACACACACACAGCGAGGGAAGGACACCCACACACACAGCGAGGGAAGGACACACCCACACACACAGCGAGGGAGGGACACACACACACAGCGAGGGAGGGACACACACACACACACAGCGAGGGAGGGACACACACACACACAGCGAGGGAGGGACATACACACACACAGCCAGGGAGGGACACACACACACACAGCGAGGGAGGGACACACACACACACACAGCGAGGGAGCGACACACAAACACACACAGCGAGGAAAGGACACACACACACACAGCGAGGGAGGGACACACACACACACAGCGAGGGAGGGACACACACACACACACAGCGAGGGAGGGACACACACACACACAGCGAGGTTGGGAAACACACACACAAAGCGAGGGAGGGATACGCACACACACACAGCGAGGGAGGGGGACACACACACAGCGAGGGTGGGACACACACACACACAGCGAGGGAGGGACACACACACACAGCGAGGGTGGGACACACACACACACACAGCGAGAGAGGGACACACACACACACACAGCGAGGGAGGGACACACAAACACACACAGCGAGGGAAGGACACACATACACTCAGCGAGGGAGGGACACACACACACACACAGCGAGGGAAGGACACACACACAGCAAGGGAAGGACACACACACACAGCAAAGGAAGGACACATACACACAGCGAGGGAGGGACACACACACACAGCGAGGGAAGGACACACACACACTCAGCGAGGGAGGGACACACACACACAGCGAGGGAAGGACACACACACAGCAAGGGAAGGACACACACACACAGCAAGGAAAGGACACTCACACAGCGAGGGAGGGACACACACACACAGCGAGGGAGGGACACACACACAGCGTGGGAGGGACACACACACTCACAGCGAGGGTGGGAGACACACACACACAGCGAGGGAGGGACACACACACACTCACAACGAGGGAAGGACACACACACACACACAGCGAGGGAGGGACACACACACACACACAGCGAGGGAGAGACACACACACACACACAGCGAGGGAGGGACACACACACACACACACACAGCGAGGGAAGGACACCCACACACACAGCGAGGGAATGACACACCCACACACACAGCGATGGAGGGACACACACACACACAGCGAGGGACGGACACACACACACACAGCGAGGGAGGGACACACACACACACAGCGAGGGAGGGACACACACACACACAGCCAGGGAGGGACACACACACACACAGCGAGGGAGGGACACACACACACACACAGCGAGGGAGCGACACACAAACACACACAGCGAGGGAAGGACACACACACACAGCGAGGGAGGGACACACACACACACACACAGCGAGGGAAGGACACACACACACACACACACACACAGCGAGGGAAGGACACCCACGCACACACAGCGAGGGAGGGTCACACACACACACACACAGCGAGGGAAGGACACCCACGCACACACACAGCGAGGGAGGGACACACACACACACACAGCGAGAGAAGGACACCACACACACACACACAGCGAGGGAGGGACACACACACACACAGCGAGGGAGGGACACACACACACACAGCGAGGGAGGGACACACACACACGCACAGCGAGGGAGCGACACACAAACACACACAGCGAGGGAAGGACACACACACACAGCGAGGGAGGGACACACACACACACAGCGAGGGAGGGACACACACACACACAGCGAGGGAGCGACACACAAACACACACAGCGAGGGAAGGACACACACACACAGCGAGGGAGGAACACACACACACACACACAGCGAGGGAAGGACACACACACACAGCGAGGGAAGGACACCCACGCACACACAGCGAGGGAGGGACACACACACACACACAGCGAGAGAAGGACACCCACACACACGCACAGCGAGGTAGGGACACACACACACACACAGCGAGGGAAACACACACACACACACACAGCGAGGGAAGGACACCCACACACACACACAGCGAGGGAAGGACACACACACACACAGCGAGGGAAGGACACCCTCGCACACACACAGCGAGGGAGGGACACACACACACAGCGAGGGAGGGACACACACACACTCACAACGAGGGAGGGACACACACACACACACAGCGAGGGAGGGACACACACACACACTCTCAGCGAGGGAGGGACACACACACACTCACAGCGAGGGAGGGACACACACACACACACACACACACACAGCGAGGGAGGGACACACACACACACACACAGCGAGGGAAGGACACACACACACACACACACAGCGAGGGAAGGACACACACACACACACAGCGAGGGACCGACACACACACACACAGTGAGGGAGGGACACACACACACACAGCGAGGGAGGGACACACACACACACAGCGAGGGAAGGACACACACACTCACAGCGAGTGAAGGACACACGCACACACACAGCGAGGGAAGGACACACGCACACACAGCGAGGGAGGGACACACACACAGCGAGGGAGGGACACACACACACAGCGAGGGAGGGACACACTTACACACAGCGAGGGAGGGACACGCACACAGCGAGGGAAGGGGACACACACACACACTCACAGCGAGGGAGGGACACACACACACACACACACAGCGAGGGAGGGACACACACTCACACACACAGCGAGGGAGGGACACAGACACACACAGCGAGGGAGGGACACACACACGCTCACAGCGAGGGAGGGACACACACACACAGCGAGGGAGAGACACACACACACACAGCGATGGAGGGACTCACACACACACAGCGAGGGAGGAACACACACACACACACACACACAGCGAGGGAAGGACACCCACACACACAGCGAGGGAAGGACACACCCACACACACAGCGAGGGAGGGACACACACACACACAGCGAGGGAGGGACACACACACACACAGCGAGGGAGGGACATACACACACACAGCCAGGGAGGGACACACACACACACAGCGAGGGAGGGACACACACACACACACAGCGAGGGAGCAACACACAAACACACACAGCGAGGGAAGGACACACACACACACAGCGAGGGAGGGACACACACACACACAGCGAGGGAGGGACACACACACACACACACACAGCGAGGGAGGGACACACACACACAGCGAGGGAGGGACACACACACACACAGCGAGGGAGGGACACACACACACAGCGAGGGAGGGACACACACACACACACAGCGAGAGAGGGACACACACACACACACACAGCGAGGGAGGGACACACAAACACACACAGCGAGGGAAGGACACACATACACTCAGCGAGGGAGGGACACACACATACACACACAGCGAGGGAAGGACACACACACAGCAAGGGAAGGACACACACACACAGCAAAGGAAGGACACACACACACAGCGAGGGAGGGACACACACACACAGCGAGGGAAGGACACACACACACTCAGCGAGGGAGGGACACACACACACAGCGAGGGAAGGACACACACACAGCAAGGGAAGGACACACACACACAGCAAGGAAAGGACACTCACACAGCGAGGGAGGGACACACACACACAGCGAGGGAGGGACACACACACAGCGTGGGAGGGACACACACACTCACAGCGAGGGTGGGAGACACACACACACAGCGAGGGAGGGACACACACACACAGCGAGGGAAGGACACACACACACACACACAGCGAGGGAAGGACACCCACACACACAGCGAGGGAACGACACACCCACACACACAGCGATGGAGGGACACACACACACACAGCGAGGGACGGACACACACACACACAGCGAGGGAGGGACACACACACACACAGCGAGGGAGGGACACACACACACACAGCCAGGGAGGGACACACACACACACAGCGAGGGAGGGACACACACACACACACAGCGAGGGAGGGACACACAAACACACACAGCGAGGGAAGGACACACACACACAGCGAGGGAGGGACACACACACACACACACAGCGAGGGAAGGACTCACACACACACACACACAGCGAGGGAAGGACACCCACACACACACAGCGAGGGAGGGTCACACACACACACACAGCGAGGGAAGGACACCCACGCACACACACAGCGAGGGAGGGACACACACACACACACAGCGAGAGAAGGACACCCACACACACACACAGCGAGGGAGGGACACACACACACACACAGCGAGGGAGGGACACACACACACACAGCGAGGGAGGGACACACACACACGCACAGCGAGGGAGCGACACACAAACACACACAGCGAGGGAAGGACACACACACACAGCGAGGGAGGGACACACACACACACAGCGAGTGATGGACACGGACACACACACACACACAGCGAGGGAGCGACAAACAAACACACACAGCGAGGGAAGGACACACACACACAGCGAGGGAGGGACACACACACACACACACAGCGAGGGAAGGACACACACACACAGCGAGGGAAGGACACCCACGCACACACAGCGAGGGAGGGACACACACACACACACAGCGAGTGAAGGACACCCACACACACACACAGCGAGGTAGGGACACACACACACACAGCGAGGGAAACACACACACACACACAGCGAGGGAAGGACACCCACACACACACACAGCGAGGGAAGGACACACACACACACAGCGAGGGAAGGACACCCTCGCACACACACAGTGAGGGAGGGACACACACACACAGCGAGGGAGGGACACACACACACACAGCGGGGGAGGGACACACACACACACAGCGATGGAGGGACACACACACACACACAGCGTGGGAGGGAAACACACGCACATACAGCGAGGGAGGGACACACACACACACACACAGCGAGGGAGGCACACACACACACTCACAACGAGGGAGGGACACACACACACACAGCGAGGGAGGGACACACACACACACTCACAGCGAGGGAGGGACACACACACACTCACAGCGAGGGAGGGACACACACACACACACACACACACACACAGCGAGGGAGGGACACACACACACACACACAGCGAGGGAAGGACACACACTCACACAGCGAGGGAAGGACACCCACGCACACACACAGCGAGGGAGGGACACACACACACACACAGCGAGGGAGGGTCACACACACACAGCGAGGGAGGGACACACACACACACACACAGCGAGGGCGGGACATACACACACACAGCGTGGGAGGGAAACACACGCACACACAGCGAGGGAGGGACACACACACACACACACAGCGAGGGAGGCACACACACACACTCACAACGAGGGAGGGTCACACACACACACACAGCGAGGGAGGGACACACACACACACACTCACAGCGAGGGAGGGACACACACACACACACAGCGAGGGAGGAACACACACACACACACACAGCGAGGGAGGGACACACACACACAGCGAGGGAAGGACACACACACACACACAGCGAGGGAGGGACACACACTCACACAGCGAGGGAGGGACACACACACACACAGCGAGGGAGGGACACACACACACACAGCGAGGGAAGGACACACACACTCACAGCGAGTGAAGGACACACGCACACACACAGCGAGGGAAGGACACACGCACACACAGCGAGGGAGGGACACACACACAGCGAGGGAGGGACACACACACACAGCGAGTGAGGGACACACATACACACAGCGAGGGAGGGACACGCACACAGCGAGGGAAGGACACACACACACACACACAGCGAGGGAGGGACACACACACACACAGCGAGGGAAGGACACACACACTCACAGCGAGTGAAGGACAAACGCACACACACACAGCGAGGGAAGGACACACGCACACACAGCGAGGGAGGGACACACACACAGCGAGGGAGGGACACACACACACAGCGAGGGAGGGACACACAAACACACAGCGAGGGAGGGACACGCACACAGCGAGGGAAGGACACACACACACACACACACAGCGAGGGATGGACACACACACACAGCGAGGGAAGGACACACACACACACACACAGCGAGGGAGGGACACAGACACACACAGCGAGGGAGGGACACACACACGCTCACAGCGAGGGGGGACACACACACACAGCGAGGGAGGGACACACACACACACAGCGAGGGAGGGACACACACACACAGCGAGGGAAGGACACCCACACACACAGCGAGGGAAGGACACACCCACACACACAGCGAGGGAGGGACACACACACACAGCGAGGGAGGGACACACACACACACACAGCGAGGGAGGGACACACACACACACAGCGAGGGAGGGACATACACACACACAGCCAGGGAGGGACACACACACACACAGCGAGGGAGGGACACACACACACACACAGCGAGGGAGCGACACACAAACACACACAGCGAGGGAAGGACACACACACACACAGCGAGGGAGGGACACACACACACACAGCGAGGGAGGGACACACACACACACACAGCGAGGGAGGGACACACACACACACACACAGCGAGGTTGGGAAACACACACACAAAGCGAGGGAGGGATACGCACACACACACAGCGAGGGAGGGGGACACACACACAGCGAGGGTGGGACACACACACACACAGCGAGGGAGGGACACACACACACAGCGAGGGAGGGACACACACACACACAGCGAGAGAGGGACACACACACACACACAGCGAGGGAGGGACACACAAACACACACAGCGAGGGAAGGACACACATACACTCAGCGAGGGAGGGACACACACACACACACAGCGAGGGAAGGACACACACACAGCAAGGGAAGGACACACACACACAGCGAGGGAAGGACACATACACACAGCGAGGGAGGGACACACACACACAGCGAGGGAAGGACACACACACACTCAGCGAGGGAGGGACACACACACACAGCGAGGGAAGGACACACACACAGCAAGGGAAGGACACACACACACAGCAAGGAAAGGACACTCACACAGCGAGGGAGGGACACACACACACAGCGAGGGAGGGACACACACACAGCGTGGGAGGGACACACACACTCACAGCGAGGGTGGGAGACACACACACACAGCGAGGGAGGGACACACACACACTCACAACGAGGGAAGGACACACACACACACAGCGAGGGAGGGACACACACACACACACAGCGAGGGAGAGACACACACACACACAGCGAGGGAGGGACACACACACACACACAGCGAGGGAGCGACACACACACACACAGCGAGGGAATGACACACCCACACACACAGCGATGGAGGGACACACACACACACAGCGAGGGACGGACACACACACACACAGCGAGGGAGGGACACACACACACACAGCGAGGGAGGGACACACACACACACAGCCAGGGAGGGACACACACACACACAGCGAGGGAGGGACACACACACACACACAGCGAGGGAGCGACACACAAACACACACAGCGATGGAAGGACACACACACACAGCGAGGGAGGGACACACACACACACACACAGCGAGGGAAGGACACACACACACACACACAGCGAGGGAAGGACACCCACGCACACACAGCGAGGGAGTGTCACACACACACACACACAGCGAGGGAAGGACACCCACGCACACACACAGCGAGGGAGGGACACACACACACACACAGCGAGAGAAGGACACCACACACACACACAGCGAGGGAGGGACACACACACACACAGCGAGGGAGGGACACACACACACACAGCGAGGGAGGGACACACACACACGCACAGCGAGGGAGCGACACACAAACACACACAGCGAGGGAAGGACACACACACACAGCGAGGGAGGGACACACACACACACAGCGAGGGAGGGACACACACACACACAGCGAGGGAGCGACACACAAACACACACAGCGAGGGAAGGACACACACACACAGCGAGGGAGGAACACACACACACACACACAGCGAGGGAAGGACACACACACACAGCGAGGGAAGGACACCCACGCACACACAGCGAGGGAGGGACACACACACACACACAGCGAGAGAAGGACACCCACACACACGCACAGCGAGGTAGGGACACACACACACACACAGCGAGGGAAACACACACACACACACACAGCGAGGGAAGGACACCCACACACACACACAGCGAGGGAAGGACACACACACACACAGCGAGGGAAGGACACCCTCGCACACACACAGCGAGGGAGGGACACACACACACAGCGAGGGAGGGACACACACACACACAGCGGGGGAGGGACGCACACACACACAGCGATGGAGGGACACACACACACACACACAGCGTGGGAGGGAAACACACGCACATACAGCGAGGGAGGGACACACACACACTCACAACGAGGGAGGGACACACACACACACACAGCGAGGGAGGGACACACACACACACTCTCAGCGAGGGAGGGACACACACACACTCACAGCGAGGGAGGGACACACACACACACACACACACACACAGCGAGGGAGGGACACACACACACACACACAGCGAGGGAAGGACACACACACACACACACACAGCGAGGGAAGGACACACACACACACACAGCGAGGGACCGACACACACACACACAGTGAGGGAGGGACACACACACACACAGCGAGGGAGGGACACACACACACACAGCGAGGGAAGGACACACACACTCACAGCGAGTGAAGGACACACGCACACACACAGCGAGGGAAGGACACACGCACACACAGCGAGGGAGGGACACACACACAGCGAGGGAGGGACACACACACACAGCGAGGGAGGGACACACTTACACACAGCGAGGGAGGGACACGCACACAGCGAGGGAAGGGGACACACACACACACTCACAGCGAGGGAGGGACACACACACACACACACACAGCGAGGGAGGGACACACACTCACACACACAGCGAGGGAGGGACACAGACACACACAGCGAGGGAGGGACACACACACGCTCACAGCGAGGGAGGGACACACACACACAGCGAGGGAGAGACACACACACACACAGCGATGGAGGGACTCACACACACACAGCGAGGGAGGAACACACACACACACACACACAGCGAGGGAAGGACACCCACACACACAGCGAGGGAAGGACACACCCACACACACAGCGAGGGAGGGACACACACACACACAGCGAGGGAGGGACACACACACACACAGCGAGGGAGGGACATACACACACACAGCCAGGGAGGGACACACACACACACAGCGAGGGAGGGACACACACACACACACAGCGAGGGAGCAACACACAAACACACACAGCGAGGGAAGGACACACACACACACAGCGAGGGAGGGACACACACACACACAGCGAGGGAGGGACACACACACACACACACACAGCGAGGGAGGGACACACACACACACACACAGCGAGGGAGGGACACACACACACACAGCGAGGGAGGGACACACACACACAGCGAGGGAGGGACACACACACACACACAGCGAGAGAGGGACACACACACACACACACAGCGAGGGAGGGACACACAAACACACACAGCGAGGGAAGGACACACATACACTCAGCGAGGGAAGGACACACACACAGCAAGGGAAGGACACACACACACAGCAAAGGAAGGACACACACACACAGCGAGGGAGGGACACACACACACAGCGAGGGAAGGACACACACACACTCAGCGAGGGAGGGACACACACACACAGCGAGGGAAGGACACACACACAGCAAGG